>NC_139683.1:44867418-45126385 GCF_964106915.1 Podarcis gaigeae
ACAGCTATGCACTCCTACAATTCCCCATCGTCCATCCTTGCCTTTTCCACCCCGTCCTTTTAAGTCCTTTTGTGCAGCTGTGAAACTCTTAGGTTAAAGCTATAGTTACCTGAGAAATAAATGGACATTGTGTAGATGGTATTAACCTGAGCACTCTGCTCCAGTTGCCATTGTGTCTAACAACAAACCTCCCCCCGTGAAACTCATAAAATTACCAATTTCACAGTTGACTTTCTTCCTGTTTTGCTCAGCAGCCTTCATACTACTGGCCTGTCTCCACTCACTGCAGGAGATGATGTCGGACCAAACCAGTAGTGCTGTGCTTTAAAAGGTTCTTAATGTACACAAAATCTTAATTCTGACTAAAATGTGTTTTGTCCTTTACTAGCAACTTCTTCCTACACCTGTCCTCTGTGCTGCGGTATCCTAACAAGTTAAATTGTCCTCATGTAAACAAAAATGTTATCTGTTATTTCATTCATAACCCACCTAGATGGTTTAGACAGTGGTTTAGGCCATAGTTCGAGGCTTCATAAACAATGAATTATGAAGCCAGGGTTATTTTCATGTTTGTTAACTGATGGTAAGCCAGAGAGCCCTAGTTCAGAGATAACAGAACTCTGGCTTAACAAACACCAAAGTCAGAGTGCAACCTGTTTGGGATTAGAAGACACAAGGGGAGGGGCATTCTAGACCAGTGCTTTCAGGCTGTTTCGGCCTCATTCGTCTGAACTGGGTTAGGCTCTTAAAGAGACAGAGTTTGAAAAATCTTTTACACTATCTGTGGCTCTAATGCATTTCCCCCCAACTGCTTTCTCATTGTGGATTGCTTTTGGCTTGTGGAAATGATGTGTGCCTTTTAAGTAACAACATTCCTGTTACACGAGGCATGGCCAAACTTGGCCCTCCAGATGTTTTGAGACTACAATTTCCACCATCCCTGACCACTGGTCCTGTTAGTTAGGGTTGATGGGAGTTGTAGTCCCCAAACATCTGGAGGGCCAACTTTGGCCATGCCTGTGTTGCACAGTCAAGCCTAGGGAATGGTCTGAAGGGATATGCCAGAACAAACTTGCTGAAGTTAAGCAGGCCTGGGTGAGAGGTACCTGAGAATCTCCTTTACATGCTACCCTGAGATACCTGGAGGAAAGGTGGAATATAGTAAGTAAACAGAGTGTTCCAAAGGTCTGATTAGCAAGCTCAGCTAAGCCAAGGTTTGGCTTAGCGGGTCATCTCAGCCTGGGATGATTAAGATCTCCTTAACCAGTCTGTTGCTACAAACAAACCTTAGTTATACATTATGGTTAAGGAGGAGAGAGCTCAACTGCAATCCTCCACTTGGATGGCCCACTAAGCCAACCCTCTTTGTTGCTGCCTTGCTGTGATAGGCTAAAAGGACCAGGAGGAGCAAAGCTGCTATGATGTGCTTCCCAAGACCAAGCATGTTTGTGCAATCAAGTTAAGGCTTAGGTTACCTGTGAACCATCTTGGGTTACCTGTGAACCTGGCTGGTAAGAGTTCTCTTTAAAAAGTGGGAGGAAAACCCTGGAATATGTCATACTGGACAAGGATTCACAATGGATTTAGTTTGAGGTTGAGTCAAGCTTGTTACCTGGAGAACTATGGGGGAATGTTCTTAAAAAAATGTTTTAGTGACATTTACAAAGTAGCCTAAGATGAATACTGGAGATGTCAGTTGTGTCATGCTGGCTTTTATCTTACCTTTCTTATGTAGTATGCAATTTTATTGAAAGAGAGTCTTTCTTTACAGCACAACCCTGTGCATGTTTACTTGGAAGTAAAGCCTGTATTCAATCACATAGTAAGTGTGTATATTATTGCATCCTGAATCATAGAGATATTTTTACTATGCTACCTGGAAAGGGTGGTTGAAATCTATGCTATTCAGCTGGTAGCAGGTTTCCAGTTCTGAATGTTATGCTTGTCATGTTTCCATCCCTCTGAAGGTTGGATTCCACTTTTCCTTCTTTTTGACCAAAAAGTGCATCTTGGTCAGTAGGCTTAATACAGCCCAGGACTATTGCAGCACTGTTCTCAAGCCAACTTTATCCATTGATTTTTATGAACTACTGTTAAAAACAATTTTTGATCATTTGCCCTAAATTACTTCTTCAATACTAGAAGAAGAAAAAACCTCACCAAAAACTCCATAACCACAACCTTTTATATGTAGCTGACCTTTCCTGTCAGCAGTTTTGCCAGCCAGAACCACCCACCTCCTCTCCTTAAGCAATTCTTTTATTTTGTACACATTGTATTGCAGCTGGAAAAAATCTACCTTTGTCCCATCTCAAAATATAGGATGTTAACTTAGTTACCTGAAAGTCTGTCTTCTGTAAGTCTTTCCCGATAACCTGGTACTTGTTGCATAAAAGCCATACCCTGCCCCAAAGAAATAAGAGACCTTTGGCTGCAATACTGCTCTCTTAGTTAATTGTGCATGTGACACATTGAAGCCAATGAGACTTGCTTGAATGTAACTAATGGGCAGGCTCCTCCTTTACATGCAGATTTTACACAGTTTCACCAACAATACCAGCATAACATCCATTGGATGTATATTAATGTACAGTGGAACTTCGTGTTATATACCTTCCCCCTTGCAAATGCTTCAGGTTATGAGCTTCTCCAACCTGGAAGTAGCAACCCTTGTTGCAAATTTTGCCCCAGGATGCGAGCAGAAGTCGTGCGCCGGCAGCGCGGCGGCAGCGGGAGGCGCCCTTAGCGAAAGCGCACCTCATGTTACAAGCGGCTTCAGGTTACAAACAGACCTCCGGAACTGATTAAGTTCGTAACAGAGCTACCACTGTATTTATTTGCTTATTGCGTAAAATATTAGGACAATTATATTAGTTTGTTTTTACTCTTTTAGTGAATAATTTACATTGCAACTACCTAGCGAAGTGGGTCTCTCTAATTTCCACGCCTTCCCTAAAGCTTCCAATTGAGAATGTGAACCTGAATGGCTTAGTCCAGCTGACCACAGTGGGTTAAATATCACAGGGCACTGATACAGGTTCATTTAGCTTTGGCACCATAGGATCTGGCCATGAATACAGAGCACATTACTTTACTGTGTGCATTATCATGGCTATGACCTGTCTCCGGAGATCCTGTGCCACCACTGTATTAATGAGTGCATCTGCTTCCGAATAACCTTATTAGCTTGCCACAGCTGAGCCAGTAGCCTCATAGGATTTTTGCCTTTGTCCCTGGAGAGATGTGATTCTGTTCTTCTTGAATCCAGTTTGATGCCCAAATTTTAATAAGTTCTGTTACACACAGAGACACACACACACACACACACACACACACACACACACATTCTCTCTTTCCTCCAATTATCATCTGCTATAGGGATTCTGAAATCCCTGGTTACTTTCCCAGATGCCATCAATAATTCCTGAAATGCCATCATGTTTGGTGGCCCCATTAACAGAAAAGTATGTGCATTTTAAGGGATTTTATATACTTTTACCATTTTCATGAAAGTATAGGAATGCGCTTGGTGCAGTAAGAAATTACTCCAAAACTGTATGTCCTATTCTTGCCTTCATCTAACACTCCAGCCCCAAGCCTATTACAGCAAGCAAAATCTCTCTTGGTGTGCTGGCAATATTGGAGCAGCTGTTCATGTCTGTGCGCGCATGCGGGAAAGCTTGCTCTGCCCGAGCCCTTGCCATGCTATTTCTTATCATCTGCATCACTCGATGGAGAGAAGTAAACGAATAGTGAACACAGCAAGGTGTCTGTATAATCATTAACTTACTTGCCCTCTGGATAGGACAAATGACATGCAAGCCTAAACTCGCCAGGGATCTTCTTTGGGAGTGTGTCCAGGGGGAATGTTCTCCTATGAGTTAATGGCATATTTCTAAATGGGTTGGCTGCTCTCCTTCTGCTTGCTAGCTCTTTGCAAACTGTTTTTGTTCTCAGCACAATATCTAGCCTGTAAGTTTATTTTTTAAAAAATGCCTTCTATAAAACAAGGCACCCATTTTAAAAAGTGTTGATATAATTCTTTTTGTATGACCCCATAATTGGTCAGTACTCAAACATGGCTGTGGTCAATTTACTGTGTCTAGAATGGAATAAATGTGGAAGCTTTCTCCTCCCTCCTCCCATGTTCCTGAAACCATTTCTTTCTCAGTTCCTCTCTTTGAGATGCAAGAAAATGTAGAAGCTGCTAAATCACAACCTGTCCCTCTCCTGCCTTTCACCCATTTAGCTCCATATTGGCTATGCTGGCTTTCAGGTGCTCTCTATAGAATCATAGAATCATAGAGTTGGAAGAGACCACAAGGGCCATCGAGTCCAACTCCCTGCCAAGAAGGAAACACCATCAGAGCACTCCTGACATATGGTTGTCAAGCCTCTATGATTTCCCTCAATCCAACCTGGAGATGTCAAGGATTGAACCTGCGATCTTTTGCATGCACAGCATGCCCCAAGTTTTGAGCTATGACGTTTTCTTCCTGGTTTGATCCATGCCACTGCCCTTGCCATGTTGTATGATAGTATTTCAGCTCATGCCATTTTTCTGTTACTGTTTTTACTTTCATAGATAACTTTCATAATGACGCACTCTCAGATATAGGTAGAAGGAGGGTGGCATTAGCACATCTTGGCTCTAATGCTAGCTACTCTGCTTGATTTCTTGCAGCTGTGTAAAGTGGGGGTGACTAAACTATGGCCTCCAGGTGTTGTGAAAATCCAGTCCCCGCCACCCCGACCACTGGCCATGCTGGCTGGGGCTGATGGGTGTTGGGAGTCCAACAAAATTTGGGAGGTCACAGCCTAGAGCTACACTTACTGATGTTGGTATTCAAGCTTATTGCATATTTTCCCCAGCTGTACACTGTCTGTCCACATACAGTGGTGCCTCAGGTTAAGTACTTAATTCGTTCCGGAGGTCCATACTTAACCTGAAACTGTTCTTAACCTGAAGCACCACTTTAGCTAATGGGCCTCCTACTGCCGCCGCATCGCCAGAGCACAATTTCTGTTCTCATCCTGAAGCAATGTTCTTAACCCGAGGTAATATCTCTGGGTTAGCCGAGTCTGTAACCTGAAGCGTATGTAACCTGAAGCATATGTAACCCTAGGTACCACTGTATAGTGTGAGCGGGTGCAACAACTTATAGCTGCACAGTGCAACCTCTCCTCCTCCCGTGTGCATCCTAAATCTGCTCTAGGGCAAGGTTCCCTCCATCCTCTGGAGGAAATTTAGGGGGAACATGTGGACAGGAAAGGGTGAGAAAGTTACACTCCACATCTTGAAAGTTGTTGCACTAGTTATTTGGTTGAATACCACTTTTAGTAATCGGTGGAGCAGGTCCCAACTTCTCATTTTGATTAACAAAATAATAACTAAATGCCGCTCCAAAGTTATTTCTCTCCTGTTTTCACTAGCCAGTGATTTCAGAGAGAACTTTTCCTTCTCCTGATTATCATGGCTTGTTTGAGAGGCTGTTATTATTAGCTAGTCATTGTATTTCAGACAGAACTTTCCCTTATTTTGGTCATTATTTTTTTTGGGGGGGGGGGGTTTCTAGGCTACCATAAAGCATAAACCTCTTAGGTCGCACACAAGTTAAAAACAGCAGCACCAGGATAAATAATACAATAACATAACATTCAACATTAAAACAAAACTCAAAACGAAGATCAAATTCCAAATCAAAGCACAGGCAATAATCGTTAACATATCCTGTTATTATGTGTTATATACCGTATTTTTCACTCTATCGGACGCACTTTTTCCCCTCTAAAAATTAAGGGGAAATGTGTGTGCGTCCGATGGAGCTAATGCAGGCTCCTTGGCTTCAGCGATAGCAACGCGAAGCCTCCGAAGCACAGAGGGAGCGCTCCCTGCGCGCTCCTTGGCTTTGTGTTGCTTTTGCTGAAGCCTGGAGAGCGAGAGGGGTCGCAAGGAGAGCAAGTCTCCTGGCTTCAGCAGAGAGGGAGAGCTGCGCAGCGTCCCTTCAGCGCTCCATTTCTCCTGCCACTTCGCTGAAGGGGCGCTGAGCAGAGAGGGGGAGATTTCTTTCCCCCTTGTTTCCCCCTCTAAAACAAGGTGCGTCCTATGGTCGGGTGCGTCCTATAGAGCAAAAATACGGTAATAATAAAATAATAACCACCAAAAAAACCAAGGAGTTAAAAGCATATAACTCTTTGTTGAATTATTACTAACATTCTTTTTAATTAAATTTCTTTTTTGTTTCTCTAAGTATTTATTTATTTGTGTTTAATGTAGATCGTTTGGCGCTCTGTAGCACTGTCTACTCTCTTGTTTCACACCATTCCCTGATACCAACATGCTGATAACCTATTCATGAACAGCACAATATTTTGGAACTGCTGAATTAACAAAATATTTCTTGCCCTTGTGGGCTAACTATCCTCATTGTTAAAGCTTGAAACATCATGTTTTTTTCTTTCTTTTTAATGTTTTTGGAATAGTTCCCTGTACAGAAGGCGCTAAGGAAACATTCTTCACCGGTTTCCTTTCCCAGATATTTTTTCCCATTGATTCATCTGTCAGGTGTGAACCTCATAATGGTGGGAGACACCATAAATTCTCACCCTGCCCTCATAAGCCGAACCTAAGTCATTTGGTATTGTGTTTTGTACTGGCAGGAGTGGTATTCTGGCAACACAGCAGGAAATGAATACAATAAATAAAATTTATTTCCTGTTTATGATAATAAAATACATCTCATCCACCCACCAGAACATTTCTGACCCTCCTTTATGTCTATCATCTCTCTTTTATATCCCTCTCTTCTCCTTGGTTGATGGGTGAGAGAAATAAATATTTCTGGAGAAATACAGACAAATTTATCTGGATTTCCCCCCCCCCCCACTTTATTTTACTCATCTACACAGAATCTTGCAACACGATTTGCAACCACTTTGCTCAGTATTACTGGAAGAGAGATTTGGGGCTTTTTTATATAGAATTGTAGAGTTGGAAGGGACCAGGGATTATCTAGTCCAACCCCCTGCAATCCAGGAATGTGCAGCAGTCCTATGTGGGGATTGAACCTGAAGCCTTGGTGTTATCAGCCTACACTCTAACCAACTGAGCTATCCAGGCTTTTCAGTGGCAACCCTTCCCCCACCCCCTTTGTCCTTGCTCAACAAGGCATCTTATCTTCCGAACAAGAAGATGTTTTCTTTATGCTTTCTAACTGTAACATAGATTGTGCCCCAATGACTTCTTCCTGTAAACAGTTCCATGCTGCTGCTGCTGCTGCTGCTGCTGCTGCTGCTTTAATTAGCACCAAAAAATTAAATAAATGTTATACCCTGCCCTTGGTTCTTTATGTTTGAGCATGCTAGCTCCGCCTCCAAGAAAAAACATCTCTCTATTTCTCTCTGTATGGTGCCTCTTTATCTAATGAATAATATAGTTTATATAGAGGCAATAACCGTTTTTTGTTAGAAGTTTCACAGGGCTTCATTCATTCTAACAAGGGCTGTGAATCCCGTGCCTTCAGAGAAGAACCTTCCTTAGCACCCATGAGAACTCCTCGCCATACTGCCCCTGCCACTGCAACAAACAGATTGGGGGAAAGCGCCATATCTTGTAGCCAGTAGAAGACTTTTTTCAACTCTAATTACTGTTAAGGTAAAGGCACCCCTGACTATTAGGTCCAGTCGTGACCGACTCTGGGGTTGCGGCGCTCATCTCGCTTTACTGGCGGAGGGAGCCGGTGTACAGCTTCCGGGTCACGTGACCAGCATGACTAAGTCGCTTCTGGCAAATCAGAGCAGCGCACAGAAATGCTGTTTACCTTCCCGCTGGAGTGGTACCTACTTATTTATCTACTTGCACTTTGACGTGCTTTCGAACTGCTAGGTTGGCAGGAGCAGGAACCGAGCAACAGGAGCTCACTCCGTCATGGGGATTCGAACCGCCAACCTTGCGATCGGCAGGTCCTAGGCTCTGTAGTTTAACCCACAGCGCCACCCGCGTCCCTCTAATTACTGTTGGAGGGGGGCAATTTTAGGATTGGTCAGAGATGAAGAGGGTAGAGTTAACTCCACCACCACCACCCCCAGCAGCTGTGACAGCCCTCTCACACCACAACAACCTTTCCCTTCTCAATTGTGACCCCTGAAATCTCATCTCTCCCTTCGCAAGTAGGTTTGGGGGGGTTGTCATTTTATTGAAGCCAATAGCATGTTTCCCCCCCAAGTGTGATAGAAAGAGTGATATTTCTGGGGAATGCAATTGGTGAGGGAGAATTAACCCTTCTCTCCCCAGTTGCACTAAGTTTACCCTTCCATTATGCTTGGGGGTGGGGGCCTAAAATTGCTGTCTTGGTGGTGGTAGGGGCGTGAAGTGTGTGTGTATGAAGTTGCAGTGTATCCACAACAGTTTCTCAGGTTTCAAAATGGGCCCCTGAAGGTTGTTCACCCTGATCTAAGATGAAATTGTAGGATGCTTCTCTCTTTTTGTTGCCCAAAGCAATGTCAATGGACTTTCTTGTGCGTACAGCCTGCTGCTCTCTTTATATTACATATTGTGGAACCATGCCAACTGGAATTTTGGTTATATTTTGGAAAACCAGAACACCTTGTCACGCCATAGGAATCACATGATCTGACTATGTTTCCGTATGAAGGCCAAGAGCCTACCACAGCTTTCATATGTAGGGCAAAGGATATTTTAAAAAACAAAGTAGCTGTTAAACCCTGTAAAGAGGTAAATTTCACCCTAGTTCCCCAAATGTATAGATGCCCTTTCAGTAGGCAAGGAATGCTCTTGTGATCATCTCTTCCCCAGCTTTTTATCATTGTTTCTTAAAAGTTTTGCCTTCTTGAATCAGGCTACCTATAGACATTTATGGGAAACTTCTAAAGAAGGTAAAGCCTCTTACTGTGTTATGGCTTTTGCTTTCCCATTCACTTCTTTTTCTGCAGGGAAAATCTTGGGCTCACGTTGTTGTCAACTTGACCTAGTTGTAAAAAAAAAACCCCTTAGTAATTAATTAATGGAGAAAATGCCCAAGAATCTTCAGTGGCTTTCTTGAAGATTACTGTTTTTATCGCATGGCACATATTTCATTGTTAAAGACTCACAAATGGAAAAGAATACTGTTTTGAATAAAATTGGGTTTCAAAGTACCATTTAAATGAATTTGTTTGAAGCAAGACAGATATTCTAGCCCAGCTAGTTTGGCATATATTCTCATTGCCCCACTTTTACTAGAATAGCATATTGGTTAAGATATCAATTGTGAACTATGACTGATATCCCTTGTTCAAACCAGCTCTGTACTTTTTTCTAGGTGGCCTTGGGCTAGCCAGTTTCTTTCAGCCTCTGGCTTATGGTACAAGGTTGTTGTAAAGATTACCAAGATAATATATGGGAAACAGTTTAGGTATTTATGGATTATAAAATACTGAGTAATTTCCATTGCTCTGTTGAAACGCCATCAGATCCATACTCGTTTAATTGTTTCATGGTGTGGTTGTTGCCATATCAAGGTATTCCATACAAGAATGCCTCTTCCTTTTGCACATGTGAAATATGATGCAGCCTCCTCTGTTCTTGAAGGGAAGGGGGTGGGAAACACAAAGGAAAAAATATAACAATAATTCTGCTAAATCCTTTGAAGTGTTAGACAATCAATCTGTCTGTTTGGATTTTATTCTGAATCCCTCTTTAAAATGCATCAAATGTTAGTCTGTAGTTCTTTCCTGACAGCATCTGTGAATCTCTGTGGAGACATCTGTTCCACAGCTTCCCAGACACTGTCTGTGTTCACATGAGAAGCGCTTGATCCAAAGGCCTTGCTGGAGTGAGACTGTGTAGAGTTGAAATAGATAGACAGCTTGAGCAGGGTCTTGCAGAGCCTGAGTAGCAAAGGCCCTGTGGTGTGAGAGTGCATGTATGCTGCAGGGGCTTCATTTCCACACACATACACACACACCCCAATAAATAAATCTGGATTCGAACCTTTTTGGGGGGAGGGCACTGTATAACAGATCAAATTGCCGAGGATGCTTTTTCAGATGCTTTTAGTAATTAAGCTAGTCTTCCATAGTAGTAATAATGTCCAAGAAGAAGTAATATAAGAAAACCACCATTTATTCCAGTAATAGAATAAGCAGCAAAATCAAGCAAGAATCACAAATGGTTGTTTACACTTGGTGAGCTCTGTCTTCCAATGCATCAGACGAATTTTTTTAATGAGTAGAAAAATTACATTCTGAATACTTTTTCTGAAGAAAGTGATCTCCTGCGCTACACACATGTAGTTTAAACAAAAGACCATTAAAAAAAAAATCTTTGTCTTATGTGACTTAACACCATATAGATTTAATACTGGCTTTCTTGGATACTCTGCCGTGCCACTATCTTTTCTATCACAATTGTCCCAGAGACCATTTTAGGAGAGTAACACTCTCTAGCTTTGGGTTTTAGAAACAGCTTCAGTAATTGTACTGCTTTCACAGATGCCAGAGGCACATTAAAAATAGGCTAGAGCTGTCTTTAAGGTTATGAAACGGTCTGAATTCACTCCTCGTGAAATTAAATTTAGAGTGGTTTAGACCTTAGAGTGGAATTGTAAACAGTCTTCAGAGATAGCATCTTTCTTTATAGGGTATCTATTCATTTATTGTAGCACATCACTAGATAATAATGTGCTCAGCTGTCATAGGTACCATCAATTAAGTTACAAAAACTTAGGAACTTTTTTGTATTGTGTCTTTTGTCTGAGCTAACACGTTCTATAAAAATTACAGTTTTAATGGATGATCTTTTGGAAAACGTTTCACCTTAATTCTGTTGTATACTGTGTCATGAACCTGTGGTGCTGATATCTTATTATCAGATGCATTATTAATCAATGAACAGCCTACCATTTTTAATCATACTGCATCTGTATCCCACTGGTGCACCCGTAGTTTAATGAACCAGGTATATGGTTCCTTCTCTCATTTTCAAGGCCCTATAGAGTAATTGTTGGGAACCCTGGTTAAGATCTAACTAGTGCAATCAGAAGTAATCTAATGTGTCCCTACACAGAGAAAGGAAATCAGAGGCCATGTCCTTACAGAGGGATAACACAGAATCAGAGCTGTTGAAACTGACGAATCAAGACAATGGAGTGAAAATCAGATAATAGTTCTATACATTTCTAGATAATTTGGCATCATGTTTAATACAGTTGGGTTTCATACATATATTACATCAAGCTCAATATTTGTAATAATTGTATCTTTTCAGATTTCTTCAGAAAGCTCTACTTCTTCTAAACATCCTATTTCTAAATGCCTTTGGGTCTCAAACATTCTATTAACAAGTGGGACCCGACAATAAAGTCTTAATTATTTAGAAGATTTTGTGTGCTTCGGTAGGAAACACAAAGTTTCCCTGAGCATACTTATACAATGGTACCTCAGGTTACATACGCTTCAGGTTACAGACTCCGCTAACCCATAAATAGTGCTTCAAGTTAAGAACTTTGTTTCAGGATGAGAACAGAAATTGGGCTCCGGCAGCAGGGCGGCAGCTGGGGGCCCCATTATCTAAAGCGGTGTTTCAGGTTAAGAACAGTTTCAGGTTAAGTACAGACCTACGGAACGAATTAAGTATTTAACCTGAGGTACCACTGTACCTAGTTTCTCAAGGACACCAATTTGACTCTAGTACAATTGGCACTCAGAGTACACCATTACGGGTATAAATATGATTTAAAAAGAAGTCTCATTTCTCATGCATAGTCGTCTCAAGGCATGCCCACCTCAGAACTGGAGGTTACTAGACTAACTGCCAGATCACCTCTCAGACCATCACTGGGCTCATGGTTTACCTATCTCCAGACTAACTACTTGTTATAACTTAATGTTTACAGCTCATTGTTTGGGAGAGCATAATGAATAGAATAACTTGAGCTTTAAACTGATGACAGATCTGAAAAACTTGTGACCAGGAACTTTTGAGCTTCGGTTGAGTTCCAGCCCATCAGAATATTTGTCCCCACTGTATCTTGTATCTGTGCATAACTAAGAAGGGCACAAATAATTCCTGTGCAAACAATTATGTTGGATCAGCTTATGCCTAACATTTGTATATAGTCGTCTAATTGAATTGAGTGTCTAATCCCTGGATTCATTATCGATTTCCCTGTCTAAGTCTTTTTGCCCATTTATGTTTAGCACCCATCTGTCCCTCTTCCAAATGGTCAACTGTTGTCCCGTAAAAGGCTGCAGATGGGCCTCCCAAAACAGGATCATAGCACAGCAATTTTGCCAACAAGGGGGCATTTGGATCTTGGCCTGTCTTTGCCACTGGATGAAGAGAGCTGAAACTATTTAGAGGTGTGAAAGGCAGGACAAGTTGCTCTTCCAACCCTCCATGACAGAGATACCTAAAAAAAAAGAGAAAAGAAAGAGAAAAAGACAGAATAGTATTCAGTCAGGATATGGCACTGCTGTCTTTTGTACTAGTCAGAGTAAAGCAATAAAAAAGATCAGTAAAAACACTTGATGGAAGTTATTGATAGAAAAATTCTTTCTGCCCTAAAGATTATAAACCGAGCGTTATCTGAAGATGGATTTGTTTTAATTTGTCATTGATGTATTTGATACCTGGTAGGATCAAAGAAAACAGAATCAAAGGGAGAAACACAAGCAGTACTGGTTCCCTGAATATTGGCCTCTTTTATAGATATAAAAATCTCAGGACTGGAGTGCTCAAATTTATTTGTACTGATGTTTGTTTAAAGATCAATATTAAATAAATTGGTCTGGAAGCTATAGTCATAAAGCAGCTGTCGGACTAATGTAATCCCACAATGCTATTTTGTCTACTGCTTGAAACCTGGTTAGCTGTGTACTTCTAATAACGTGGAAATCTAGTGAAAAAGAAAATATCTGAACTGGATTTTCTGCACTTGGATTAACTTCAGAAGCAAAAATACATGTACCCTTTCTCTTTTTTCAAAAAGGACACATGGCATTTCAGATTTCCTTTAAATCCATTTTAGTTGCTTGTGCAGCAGCATCTGAAGTATTAGCTTTTGTTTAGCTCAAGGCTGTTTGGATTCCAAAGCAATGATAGTGATGGGGGGGGCCCTAAATCATCTGGGGGTTGTGGAACCCAACCTATGAGAAAGTTCCCTGTGTTTTGCACATGCGTGTTTATTCCCTTGCATTTGTTATTGTTCCCTCAGTCTGCTGCTTTCCCCCCAGAGTAATTTCATCAAGTCAGACCCCATGAACCCATGTGATGACATCATAACATTAGACGCCAAGTAGATTAGACTACATGCTGATATCACTGATGGATAAGAAAACTAATTTAGATTAAGGCCATTGATTCCTTGACTGGTCACATAGCCAGAGCCTATTCAGAACAGTGCTTCCTTTTATAGTGATTTCTGAAAGGTGTGGAGTAGAGCATCTTTCAACCCTGATAGAAGTGTTCACAAACTGCCACCCACTTCTCAGCCTGACCTTGGACAAGATTGCCAGAGCTAACTAGCTTGACCCTACCTGCCTTGAGATACCTTCCTATACAAAAGCAGCACTGAAGTCTAGCCCAGTTCCTTTTTGCCACCACATATGGGCCTGTCCCACCACATAGGGACGCGGGTGGCACTGTGGGTAAAACCTCAGCACCTAGGACTTGCCAATCGTATGGTCAGCGGTTCGAATCTCCAGGGAAGGTGCGCTCCTGTCGTTCGGTCCCAGCGCCTGCCAACCTAGCAGTTCGAAAGCACCCCCGGGTGCAATTAGATAGGGACCGCTTACCAGTGGTAAGGTAAACGGCGTTTCCGTGTGCTGCGCTGGCTCGCCAGATGCAGCTTGTCACGCTCGCCACGTGACCCGGAAGTGTCTGCGGACAGTGCTGGCTCCCGGCCTATAGAGTGAGATGAGCCCACAACCCTAGAGTCTGGCAAGACTGGCCCATACGGGCAGGGGTACCTTTTTTTATGGGCCTGTTGGCAGCTCTACTACATTCAGCTGTGCTGCTTTCAATGCATTTGCACACAGAACAGAGAGCAAATATTATCACAACAGACTCAGCAATACAGTCGTACCTTGGTTGTTGGACAGAATGCATTCTGGAAGTCCATTTGACTTCCAAAAACATTCGACAACCAAGGCGCGGCTTCCAATTGGCTGTAGGAGCTTCCTTCACTCATTTGGATGTCGCATCGGACATTCAGCTTCCAAAGAACTTTCACAAAACTGTCACTTCTGTGTTTGTGGCGTTCGGGAGCCAAAATGTTTGACTCACAAGGTGTTCAAGATCCAAGGTACGACTGTAATTGGAAGGTTCACACGATCCACACACAGACACATAGTATGTGGTGAAATATCAGGGAAGTGGCACTATGCAGGCTAGCTCAGCTACCTGTTCCTGCTGGCATTCACCACCTCATCCTGCAATCAGACAAAGCAAAATTCTTCCCCACTGTTCATCCATTCAGATGGCGTGGTAAAGGACCCCCCCCCCCCCAGATACTAATGTATGCAGGGGGGAGCTCTTCTGCACAGGGATGGGTGCTGAGTTAGTCAGGCTCCCTTTCCACATGGAGGTACTTTTCCTACACCCTCTCACTACCTGGTGACAGCCTTTCCCCAGTGCACCCATACATGCAGACATTGGGGAGACTTTTCTGATATACAGACAACTCCCAATAGCTCCATCCAGCACGGCTATTGATCAGGAATGATCAGAGGGCCACAGGTTCACTGCCTCTGGATTAGACTACAAATAATTATTTATGGAGAAAACTTTTCTCTCTGTCACAAGAATTATGTGAAAGCTCAGTGATTATTAGCAAATTGTAATCCATTTGCTTCTTAGCTTGATTTTTTTTTTCATGCAATGCAAGCATGACAGCATCAATCCTCATTGAAATCAATGACAAGAGCTGTGTTGAATGGATTAAAATTGTAATTCGCCCCATTACGCCATTGTTCTGAGTTTGCGTGACTCAATTTTGCTTTCAGTTGGAGCTTCATTGACCCCATGCAGCATTTGCCAGCAAAGAACAGCCCTTTGAATTCATCTCTGGGGCATCAGAATGTGGCATCTAGTGGCAAGCACTGACAATGTGATGGGTTTTAAATTGGGTATTGAATTGAATTTTTAAATTGCACTTTAATTGTGTTCCAGTTTTTTAATTATTTTGTTACAGTTTTTATTGTTTTATACTGTACTCCCCCCCCCCCTTTGTGAGCTGCCCAGAGAACTCTTGATCTATCCTGGCTTATAGACATGCAGCAAATAAGTTAATATATAAATAATGTAACAATGAGCATTTTTAATTAATAATAACAACAATAGTCTCCAAGTGCAGGTATCCATAGATGCCAGAAGTTCAAAAAGTATTTAAAAATCTCAAACTCTCTTGTGCCATGAGATTCGCACTAAGAGATTCACACTAAAACTCTGAATGGTGTAGGAGTTTTATGCGTTTGAGAAGCTGTCAAGAAACCTCTGAACCAAACATGTGATTTGCTTGTACATTACAGACTGGTTTATCTAAAGATCTCAAGGGACACCTGAAATGTTCAGATAAACAGTTTCAGATGAATGAGAAAGTGAGGTAGTGGCCTAGGAAAAGAGTGTACTTCAAGGTTCCAAGCCCCTGAGAGCACTAAAGAGATACCAGTGTCAATGCATTGCATTCTGATTTTTGGAACCCTCTAGTATAAAGGTGCAAAGCTGCAACCTTTCACAGATCATTGACTAGTTCCTTTCTTTGAGCGGGCAGTGCTGCACTCCCCTTAACTAATCACACACTCAGGAAAATCTCACCTGACCATTTAAGGTTTATGCTCAGTTGAAGCTTTGTAAATCTGAAGCATTGAGAAATCAGTCAGCAATTTTAAAACAGCCTAATCTCATGGGGCATAACTAAATCTTGTAAAGACCAACTGACCTACACCCATGAAAGGTCACTTAGGCATGCAAACAAAGTACACCAACTCCAATGCCACCCTCAAACAGATGAAATAGTACTGTGGAGCCATCTATAATCATAATTCCATGCTATTTACCAGAAAACATTCATTTCTCCCAAGATACACGTGTCTGAAATCCCTTGGGAAGTAAAATTGCTCGGGGGGGGGGGGATCAGTTTGAGGCAGGGAAACCCCAGAAAGTGAAAGAGTGAAGCATCCCTTCCCTTTACCACATTATTCTACGCAGCAATATCTTTATAAACAAGAAGTAAGGGCTATCACGCTATTGCATGCAGTTGTGTATAACAGGTCATTTAGCCCTAAATCATCAGAATCCTAAACTAATTTACACATAAGTACCTTTGATCTGTGGGAGAGCCATATACATTGTAGCCCTTACAATTACTCTAAAAAAAACATGCTTATGTAAGTCTATCCATGCAACTGAAGTTTTAAATGCCAACTCAAGTTGGCTTTTTAAAAAAATATCCTCTCAGTAACTTTTGGCATGATTTCTGTTACAGAATGTCTTATCAAGGGTTAGGGCTGGACAGAAAGAGGCTAGAGAAAGATTGTGGGGGGACTGGCTTTATTCTCAGGGTGACTGTGTCCCTCTCTTAAAAAACATAAACCATGGAAGCTGCAAGTTGGATTAGGACTGGGGAGGGAGATTTCCAAATCTCTCAAGCTGCTATCAGTTTGTTTGGTTTTTTTTTGGGGGGGGGGTTCATTAGGAAAACAGCCACCTTCATCTCATGCTGTCATCCACATCAGCATCACTCCCCTTCCATTGTGGCCTTTTCTTCAGAAAGAGGCATTGATCACTGCTATAAACATGCTATTTTAAATATGCTATCAGTGTAACCTCCTAAAACCATGAAAGAAAGAGGAGAGCTGATGATGATAAATAGCAGTAGACTTTGACAAGGTTTAGTCAGTTTTGAATTCTTTTAAATTCCTATTCAGGGGCATTCTAAGCCCCTCATACAATGTATTCAAGCATATTAGGTCACCCTCCATGAAATGGAGGGATAAGTTCTGGAAAATCAAGTTTTGTAAATGTGTGGAGACTAGCACTAGTGATGAAGATGCTCATGGGGGTGGGTGGGGGTGGAGTTAATGTGCCTGTCTTCTCTCATCACATGTGGGTTTTAGAATGTCCGAATGGGGCTTATATGTTTACCCAAGGAAAGGGATACAAAGAGCAAGTGAGAGTTTGCAAATGAACCCCACAGTTCTGAGAATGGGGAGGCTTCAAATCGAGAAATTAGGTCCAAAATGGGATGGGGTAAAGGAACCATTTAAGGGACTGGCAGGGCTCTGAAGAATGTGTGGTGGAGGTGGGGGGGGGTCAAGGGATTGACCCAGGAGAGGGGGTCAGAGATTTGTGGAGTTTGGCGCTGTTTACATGGCAGAAACCAGAGCAGTGGGAAAAGAAAGACTCAGGGTAGTCCAAGATGGAGGGAGGAGTGCAGGATGTGGTAAAGGAAAAAGAGACTGTGCCGGTGAGGGACAGGCTGATAGATTCCTCACTCCCACCCAGGAGGGGCTTGAAGATGGAAAAGCAAAGAGGGCTTCCATATAAGCTTCAGGTTGTGCATGCACACCCTGTCAGATGAGGTTACATAAGATGGTGTGAGGTTGCAACCCTGTGGTTGCAACTGCTCTACAGGGCCCAGACTTGTGGACAGCTGCCTAAAGGCTAGAAGCAGGAGTGCTGGTTTGGGCCCGTGACCGTGGGTGCCCGGGGCTGTGGGTGCCCTGCAGTGTGTATGGCCCCGGTGCCGAAATTTGTGCCCAGCCCCTTCATGGGGAGTTTTGTGGGTACTCAGGCATCCAGGGCCCCAGGGAGTCAGCACCTATGGCTAAACATTTATGCACGTGTACCTGGAGCACTGTGGAAACTGCTGCAAGTGTGTTCTTTTGTCAGTAAAGGATTAACTATTGGACGTGTGCCTTCCTTGGCTGGGGATGCCCAGGGCAGGCCCCCCATAAATTCTGTCATTCCTTTCACCCATCATAAAACATATTATTTATTGTTAGATCAAATTACCACCGTGTCAGATCCAGTGTTTTACCTAAAGAAGCAATAGGGTGGGTTGTTTTTTTCATAGCTTGTTAACTGTGATATATAGAATATTTTCTTCTTCTTCTTCTTAGAATAGACACTTCTTGCCTTAAAAGGGTGAAGACATAGAATCTCTTTTTTAAAGCTGTAGAAGCAAATACATTTGTTTACTTAACAAGGCTGCTGCTGCTACAAATCTAACACATTTTAAATGCAGGAAATGAAGAAGGATGGCCTTCTGAGTTTATAAATGTACAAGTGCATATTTTCAATTTTCTTTACAAAGACATAAAACTTAAAGAAGAAATGTGGCTGATTGTGCTGAATTATTACTCCAAGATAGATTCATCAAATCTCCCAGCTGTATAAGACAGGGTTTACTAATGAAGTTCCCTATCAAAAAGAAAAGCCTAATTTTGATTTGGCTTAGGTAATGAACTTCTTTTTCCTGGTGTGATTATCTGCATGGGGTGGCTAAAAGAGTAGCAAGAGAGAGTGCGCTCACAGAAGCATTATGCAAAATGTCTTTTGTCTCTTTTTGCTGGGATATATTAAATTTTCAATGTAGTCTATGTAATATAAAATTATGATAATGACTTTTGGCCCACTGTGAAGGCAGCTTGCTGGTCCTGAGCATGTGTGTCTGGCTTGAGCACTAGGATACACTGTGGGAGTTGCCTTTTCTATTAACAAACCTCTAGATACCTAATGATGAATTTTCTTTCACCAAATGTTCTCCTTTTGTCTAAAATACAAGCATTTTCTAAATTGCTTTTGAGAAAAACAAGAGAGGCAGGGAGGTCTGTGGCACTGACAGGGGATACTGGAACAAAGCAAGTAATTCAGTGAGCATTCTTGTAATTATAAGCCAACCACAAGGTTATTTCAATGGTGAAAATATTTACTGTCTTGTTGTTGGAAGTGGCTACATTGCACTAGTGAAAGCACCAGCTAAACAGTTTGCTTCTAAAATGTCAGGCAAAATGTAACAACAGCCCAGGGATATAACATCACCTGGATCGTTAAGAAGTGTTATTTGTGTGCTTGTATTTTTGTGTGTATGTGCCTGCGCATTCACACAGATACATGCAATTTGAAAGGTCACAACCAGCATTTTGAACATTAGCTATCCGAATAAATGTATCACTTCACTTCCACTGGTCACATTCATTCTTGTGCTAAAAGGTAGCATGATCAGTACATTTTTATCAAGCTCAAAGTTGTTAGAAACTAACGTTTAAAAAGTAGAGGGTGGGTCCAGAACATTAGGGTGAATATAGATCCAGTTGAGAGCAATGTGAAAAGTTAGGATTCTTGTGGGTTCAAGGAGGACCTAAGTGAAATTAATTTGCTCTGGATCCACTCCTAGGCTTATAGTCTAAAACGAAGCATAATTTTATTAGGCTGTCTTTAATGCTTAGTCATTTCTTGTCACATATATTTCACAAGAAAAGAAGTTATGCGTGCATTATATATTTAAATATTTTGACTGAGGGTTTTTAAAGGCAAGATTAAATAATTCCTGAACCACTCCTTAAATCACACAAAAATGTTTTACTCGCATGAGTCGTAAGTGTTCTGCAGGCTCTGTAATACCAAACTCCAGCCTCTTCCAGTAATTTTCCTGACTACATTACATTGATAAAATTACCTTTTTCTTGGCCCAGTTAGCGTGCCGTAGGAGTATTCAAGTTTTCCAGTTTGCTGGGTAATTAAATACCCTCTGCTAAGAAGGTGAATTGCTGTGAATGGTAAACTAATAGCATTGCTATGAGTTGTAAACTAATAGTGTTGTTGATTCCTTTAATTCCAGAGTAATTAATTCTACCAGTGGACACAGAACATAGCCACTTTTTAAGGCAACAGAAATGTAACGGTCACCCATGGAGCTATTCTTAGAATAATTCTAAAGCTTATCTATCAGTGAGTCACCCAGAGGACTTACTCTGACTCAGATTATCCTTTATTTTAATATATTTACAATGGTAAGAATTATTCAAAAATATACCCCATTGATAAAAAGAAGGAAAGAAAAGGTTTTGACCATTAATAATTACCACTGAGACAATAGTTTCATCACAAGCGTCATTTGATCATGTGGGTATCGCATGGCACCTTGAAGTGCTGTATGTTTTAATAAAAGCACAAGGGGAAAGTTTGACAGTTGTATGTCCAGAGTATAATGGAGGTTATGCTCTTGTCATGATGTTTTGTTCGTGTGAAATGAGTTTCCGTCTTGCCGTGTTCTTTATGGTCGAAAATCGAAGCATTCTTCTTGTCGATTTCCAACCTTTTCCATCTATTGTTTCTGTTCTGTTTTTTATTTTTTTAAGATCATATTTGTCAAGTAGGAAGACAATAATTGGCAACTACTTCTGGGAGGGTTTTGGGGGGGCTGGGGAGGGGATTTGTTGTTGTTAATCCTTAATTCTGCATCTGCATCTGCATTTTATCAGCTGCACTTTTATCAGCAGCTGCATTTTATCAGCAGCGGATGGGCATAAACATTGTTGGGCACATTGTGGGTACATGGCTATATTGCTTCTGGAGGACTATTTTAATGTAAACTGAAAAACTGTATGCAGAATTTTGTCAGAAACCCAAAGAAATATTTCAAATCTGAACTCGTTATGCTTGAGTACATACTTTTTTGGAGCATTTTGCTTCAGTATCATATATATAATGCACTGCACTCAGAGAGGTTTGCAATGAAAGTGTACCTGCTTCACAGATGTATTAGTTATAAAATACAATTCAGCATTTTTCAAAGTTCCTTAAGAGGATTCTATAACTGACACCTTGTAAATATGACAGATTCAACAGGTTGAAATATGTAAGAAGAGTGAAAATGGGCTTGATGTGTACATGATTGAGGTGTAGCCCAAATAATACACAGGGAAACAAAGCTAAGTGAAGAGTGAAGGGTGCTTCTTTCACAGAATTTGTTATTCTTTCAATTTTGTGCAGTATGCTAACTTACGGGTTCCCATTTGGTATATCTCATACATAAGACATATTCAAGTGGGTACCTGGACACCACCAAGTGGGTTTTGTTGTGCTCCAAACACTTGAAAAGGCAGAAACCAATTGGAGCATAACAACATCCAACTAGTGGTGTCCCACCACCTCCCAGAAACACCAGTGGTACCTTCTTGCCTTTTATGATAGATGATAGATAGATAGATAGATAGATAGATAGATAGATAGATAGATAGATAGATAGATATCAGGTTTTGGCTATAATTCACAAAACTCCAAGACTAGCTGCACAGATCCTCTCCTTCTTTAAGCACACCTCACCTCATACAATGCTATTTTGACTCACCTGCCAACCTATAACGTTGTAATTTCGTCACATAAAAGTGGGATGTTTTAGACAGATTCTCTTCTAACCATTAAGATGTGTTCCAGTAACAATTCATGGAATACTGGTAGTGTGGCAGTAGTGCAGAAATTGAGTAGTCAAATCCCTACGCTTGCTTTACTCACTTTAGAATTTGAAAAGCTAGCTCCCCCTTGCACTTTTCCTTTGTGTACGTTCATACAAACTGGAAAATGATTGCATTAAAAAAAAAAAACACAACCCATCATAGTTCCTGTCAAAATGGGCCACATCCTCTTTGTTCCTTCTATTCATGTGTGGAGTGGGGGATGTAGCATTTATTATCCCACCCAGTTTTATGCATCTTCCAGATGATTTAACTGAACTGATGCTATGGAGGATATGCTGACTGGCACTTTTCCCATGCTTAATGTGTTAACAAAAGCCAATAGTGTCAGTTTTAACAGTTTTAGTTAAATTCCCATGACACTCTTAACAAACGTTGAAACCTCTGCCATGTCTTACCCTGACAGATTCCCTGCCGTCATTGCACACTTAAAATAAATGTCATCCCCAATCAAAAAGTTCACATTTTTCCTGACAATATAATTTGTTACTTTGTTCCTGTTTTATCTCTCCTTCTCTCTCAATCTGCCCCCACCCCTTTTTTCTGGCACAATAATATTAGATGGAGATATTACTTTCCATAGTGTTCTGTGCCATCTTTTATTGTTAGAATAAGTGGTGTGAAAGTGAAACAAGGCAACGAAATAAAATAAAAAGGCCTTTACTTTGATTCAGTATACGATGAAGTCTTCCCCTTAATGGGCTCCTGGGAGATACTGGTTGTAATTCATGTTGCTAAATTAAAGCAACCCATACTAATTTGGAACGGTGAGATCAGGATACATCATTATGTAGATCAAACATGGGGGAAGCTAATGAATTAGGTTGCTCCCCTCCCCTCTATATTTGGATGCTCTTCCCTAGCTTTTTAGGGCCTTTCTGCTTCAGAGAAGAGGACATTGGGCACCTGTTGGTCTCTTTTGTGAAAATAAGATATTTAGATATTGTGAGGAAGGAAGCCATAGTCAGCCAAGTCAGATCAAGGAAGAATCTGGGGAACTTCCATGAGTCCAAAATGCTGAGTTCCGAATGACTTACTCAGACCCACAATTTCCACCATTTTGTTTGATCTTCAGGGGTACCTATGCAGCCCATGTAGTTAGGCAGTCAAGCAGGGCTACCTTGAAGACTCAGTTCATGGCCGAAAGCCATGCATTAGAAATATGGCTGCATAATTAACTTGAATTGTCCCATTCATGATGAGCAACACTAATGGGAAGTTGGCGCTCCCATGCTGTATTTTGCAGAACTCAATTGCCCATTTATTATATCAGCAATAAAACCATCACCTCTATTATACATATAAGTATTAGAACTGAACTGAAGGAATATAGCCAAATCTGATTAGCTGTGTAGTCTGCTGACACCATCCTAAGATCTGTTGGGGAATTGGTATACATGTTATTAAACGGGTGAAAGGAATAATGAGAACATATGAGCTAGCCCTATTGCCTAGGATTCACTCACCATCCACATACCTGGATGTTTGGCCTCCATCTGAAGGAATCCTGCACAAATATGTGCACACATAGGGTTCCTTTAACAGGGATGCACAATTGACTAAGCTTCCTGTTCCCATGGCTCTCCCAATGGATCAGAAGAGGGGTGGAGTCAGCATGCATAGGTGTCCAAGGGCTAATTAAAGGGACCTGAAGTGCTTCTTTCAATCCAAAAATCACAAGGAAGAGCATTCAGAACAACCACAGGAAACAATTTCTTTCTTTCTTTTTGGTCATAGTTACTATTTGTCGCAAGTCAGTTTCTAGTTAGCATTCACACCTTTCCCTCATCTAATCTATTTTCATTGCTTTTATGTGGGGAGGAATTGTGTAAATTCAGGACATGATCCAGCCATTGATTTTTTTGCAGGGATTTCAGCTTGGGCTTAACTTTCTCAACAAAACCAGTAGGGCTCAAACGTGTTTGCATTTGGCTGGATTGTGCCCTCAGTTAATATCATGTGGGGTATGTTTCCGTGTGTATTTTACTTTCTGCTTGGTTGGTCCACCTATAAGATCCTACATTTCAGCAGTGAAAAGCTGTTTGTGTGAATGAAGGCTCATCCTCTCCCCCACCCCAATCTATCATGTTAAAACCATTAGGCCTGGATTTAATAGAGTCTTTTTAATTGTTGTGTTATAGGTACCATTGGCACCTCTCCCTTTTTTTTATCCCTCTCCCTCTCTCCCCTTATTTCTCTCTATCACTGAGAGAATAAGAGAGGTGGCTTTCACAGCAGCTGGTTAATTTCCCTGGCTTCACACTACTGTTTAATGATCCGTTTCTCGTGTGCCACCTCTCTCATCTACTGAAAGATAGGTACAAATTGTACCTATAAAAATTATAACATAACTCTGGGTTATCTTTATTTTTCCAAATTGTGATCACCTGAACTGAGCATTAGTACTCTTTTCTTTTCATAATCCTTTCAGAAATAGCTGGGACAGGCCATTGTCCACCCACACAGAATGTTTATCTGTGAATATTTTTTACGGTTTGGACATTTGGCAGGCTGGCTGTTTTTGAGAGTGGAAGATGAACTCCATTGAGATGCCATCAACAACCGTATGGCCACTGAGACAGCTTGCGAGCCACCACATAATGGTTTGAGCTTCTGGCATGTCTCGCTGTCAGAAAGCATTTTTTTTCTCTGGACACAACAGAAGACCCAAGCAGGAATAGACACTGTATCAAGATCTGTCTACACATGAAGTCCACATGAAATAAAGTCTTGAATGGTGGCTGCTCCACACAGTGGCAGTAATATGCATAACGGCGCACTGAATGCATCACCTCCCAGTTCACCTCTACACAACTGGACAGCCACTTCTGACATAATTTCTCTGTGTGTATGCCAGATTTCTTGAAAAGATTATTTCAGCTCACTGGAACACATATTCATTCACAAAGGCCGACCTGACTAGTGAGGAAGAATATAAAATATTGTTGTGATATGCACTCATTGAAAGGTTTGTTGATCTTTTCAATAGCTGGGGGGGGGGCAAGAAGGTGGAGGCACAACAATGGAGATACCTGATATAGAAAACCATAAAGCCCACAGGAAAAAAATTTGGTTTTCATTATGAAGACTGAACAAATTAAAAAGTCTGTTAGAGCAATTAGTAAACAGAAAATATCTGTGAAATTCATTGAATAAATTGTTCCCTTATGAGTTCTTCACCCTGCTACATACAGAAAATAAATATCCTGACTACTTGCAGAAAAATGCACATTCTTTCAGATTAGGATACATTATCAAAATTACAGTAACATAGATAGTTACTGTAAAACATAGGTTTTTTTATTTTCAGTTGTGTATAAACACAATTACAAAACGTCCCCACCCCACCCCAACTTCCCCGCTTCCTCCCCTAGGACAGATCAGTTGATTAAGTTTTGCCAAAGTCCAGTTTGTGATTTTGGTGGATGCCCAGGAGATGGGGAAATCCAGAGCCTAATTGGGCCTGGCTTTTGGCTGAATCACTCAAACACATTGTGTCCTCTGTAATCGGGGAAAACCTTTCACATTTTTAACAGAACCCTACAGTTGTTTGTACACTGTATAGAAACATTGCAAGTGGTCTTCCAGTGATTAAAGTTGCTTTTTCCTTTAATAACTGCTAAGAAACAGGAAATGCAATTTCCTCACACCTTTCCCGAAGCCAGGTCCTTTGAGGAGTTCCCTACTGTATATTCCTTCATCAACATGGCATTCATCAAGGGGCCCACACAGACTCCATTAAAATTAGCTGAGCTCCACTTTAGTGACAAGGAGCTGCCTTTCCCCAGAGGAGTATAGTGGTTTTGCGTTGCTTCCTATCTGAGCAAAATCATGTCTTTAATTGCGAAAAATATTTTCACTATCTTTTAATTTTCACTATCTTTTAAAAATGGCTATGAAGCCATTTTTGCACGACATTTTCCATGGCTGTGGGTGTCCCTCAGCAACCACCTTTGCAACCGCTACTACATAGGTAGAGGTTGTATACAGTCCCTTTGTACAATACTGACTTGATAAATGCAACCTGGAAAGAGATGAAAAGGGTCTGGAAGGTTTGCCCTTATGCAAGTGAACTTTCAGGGAGGAGCCACCGAGGTGGGACTTTGCTCCTTTCCCATTTATCACTACCGACATAACAAGGACACAGGAGCCCCTATGATTTATACTGATTCCTCTTCAGATGCACTCAGAAACCCTTGGCATGTGTCACAGCTGGAACAGGTGGTACAAACTGTATATCTCCTATAATTTGAAGCTGCTCTAGATGCCACTATATTAAGGCTTTAGTAGCAGAGCTGGATTAATTTATACGGAGTGCTTCCGTTCTGCTGCCTGTGTTGGCCTCGGGTGTTAAGATCAGCAAATGGGGTCCTCTTGGTCATTCCACCGCCCCCAGAGTTTGGAGGAAGGTGGCATGGGAGAGAGCATTCTCTGTGGCAGCCCCTAAGTGGCGGAATTCCCATAGAGGTGCATCTGACATAGTGTGCTGCAGAGAGGTGGTCACCTGACCTGTTTGATCACATTGCTACTGCTTACTGGGAGATAGGGTGGGGACTGAGGAGATGGCCAAAGCTGATGCAGTTCAAACACACCAACAGGAACCTCATATTGGCAAACTGCTGTGTTGGCTATCAGCCAGAGGTTAGATGAGCACTGCTGCCACACCACTCTGTCTGCTACTGATTGGCCTCGTTGGCCAAGTTTAAACTGTGTTCTTTGCTCCTAAAATGTGGGTGGGGCGGTGGAGTTGATGCTTTGACCCAGCTCTAGCCCACATGCATGTAAATATACACACAACAGCACATCTAAAATCTGTGATCATTATTGTGATCATTGCTGGCTACGGATATCTTAAAGAAAAACAAAACCTGCAAAGGGATAAACTGAGCGTTAAACTGCAGCTTTCGAGAGCAGCATTATAGGGAGAGAATGAGAATGATGTTATTATTTTTCTTCCTCCTTTGTCACTTCTGTCCTTTTATGCATGTTTCTGTTACATCTAGCAAGAGGCCACTGTCATGAGAGAAACAGTAAAAAAAAAAATCCTGAGTATAGTGAAATAATTTAGCTGATAATTCCCTACTGTATAATTTTCTACGCTTCCTGCTAGCTGACCTTGTGGGCTCTTGTCAGGTTGCTAAGGGAAATCCAGCGGGGCTCCTGATCTGCTCTCCTATTTTTAAAGAAGTATTACAGAGCAAGGGAGGATGTTTATGTCAGCTTAATGATGCACATATTTGATCAAATGGCATTCTGTAACTTCATGTTTTAATGTTAGTGAAAGCTGAGCAAGACATGGCTCCACTTCCCCCTCCCAAATTTATCACATTCAATTCTGATCTTGTCAGGTATGGTCAGGAAAAATGGGAATTAATTGAAGTATTAATAAGGTAAAAATATTCTTCACAAAGAGATAGAAAATCTCTTGAGACAGCTCACAGTGACTGTAGATTTCATGGCAAAGGTCTCAATCCAATGTAATAATCTTTATTTATCATTTCGGGAAAAGCTATATCATTTGTCATCTTGTTCATCCTCACAACAACTCTGTGAAGTAACTTGCTAAAATTCCCTTCTTACTGATGGAAAACTAATGCAAATTTGGTAAGATAAGTAATGAACAGACTAAACTGGCTCTCAGAGAATTATGGAATTGTCCAGGAAATAGACATGGGGCATCTCACAACCAAATCATTAACCATACCCTCAACCTGCTTTGTGATTCATTAATAATGTTGAATGGTGTGGATGGAAGGCTGTGTAATTCATTCATTTATTTACCCTAAAGTTCCCAGGGCAGGTTATAACATTAAAACACAACACTAAAAATAATTTAAAACAACCTAAAACCATAAAAATATGGTGAATTCTAATTCCATGTACAGTGGCAGGAACTTCCATCAGAAATGCACCAATTAGATTGTTCTATGTACTAGAAGCAATTTTTTTTTTACACAAGCGATAACAGTGGCCAGAGTTTCTTTTATTGATATTAATACTATTTTGTTAGGTTTCTTGGAATCTTTTGCCTCCTTTTTGGTTGAGGCAAAAATGTCTGTTTTATTCTTAATTATTTATTTGAAGTGTTTTGCCTGTTTTATTGTTTCTGGTTGGTATAGGGTGTGTGTGTGTGTGTGTGTGTGTGTGTGTGTGTGTGTGTGTGATTGACTTGCTTTTTCTTTTTGGGGGGGTTGTGTGGGTGTGGGTGGAAATGCCGGCTCTTTTTTGCCTGTGTTTTAGGGTTCTATGGGTGTTATGGGAAGGTGTGTCCAGACTTTTATCTTGGATCTGCAAAAAACCCATCATATTAGGACAGTTTCCTTCCAACGTTGTTGACTTTTTTTATTGCTGTCGTTTATTTGTTTAATTTTTAGGATTGTTGTGAAATGTACTTTTTTGTAAGCTACCTTCAGTATGATTTATTTATTTTTTAGAAAAATTACTGCTTTTTCACATATAATTAACATAATTTAAAATACCATAAACAACAATACCAGCTAATCTGTCATTTCTTGAAAAAAAGGCGTAACAGCAGCTTAAAGTTGGTCTCACTACTTAAAACCAGTTTATAATGCATATTAAGAACGAATCCAATAGGAAAGGTGAGGTATAAATGTAACAAGCCCATCAATTATGTAGCCCACAGTAATATAGTCCAAGTACTGTATGTGATTCTTATCTCATAATTGAAAAAGTATATTCAACTCCAAAGTGTATGCCTGCAACTCTTTTAGATATTGTAGTTGCATGTAATTAACACATCATTTTCGCCAGTGGGGTGCATGCCAAATTACTGTAACAGTCAGCTGCAGAATATTCTTAGTCTTGATTTTTTTTTTTTAGTGTTGGGGAGACATGACAGATTATGGAAAAGCTGACATACAGGCTTGATTCAAATGTTACAGAACTGAACCCAGTGGGCTCCGCCACTCACCCCCTTTCTCCCCAGTCCCCCTTTCTTCTTTTCATGGTTTAAAATAACTGGACTTTGTCAGGGCATTCAAATTGAGCAGTCTCTGGCTTCTGTTGATTGTAGTTGTTCAAAAACAGGGTCAGAGAAGCAATGGTTTGGAGAAACCCAGTTTGAAGGCATACTAGTTCTGAGTAGCCATAGTTTGCCTGATTCAGACTTCATGGCAAACTGCAATTATCTCAAACCATGGATGGGAGGTAAACAAAGTCAATGAATTATGTACTGTAACAGGTTATTGGAAGATGCAGCAAGTCCTTGTGTTAAAACATAAGTGTGGGAGGAAATGAATTAGGAACTCATTCACTGAAATATTTTCTGATCTCTTTAGTATTCATTGAACCCATCCTTCCACCATACCTGTCAACTTTTCCCTTTTCTAGCGAGGAATCCTATTCGGAATAAGGGAATTTCCCTTAAATTTCCCTTAAACGTTGACAGCTATGCCTTCCACCACTACACTCACCATGTTTACAATATCCTGCCTCCATCTGTACCCATGAAAAATGCTTACACTCTATCAACAATAAACATTTCCAGTATTACAGCAAGTTGTAGTCCAAAAACAGGTGGAGACCCAAGTTTGGGAAACACTGCTTTAAAGTTTTTGGTTGGTTGGTTGGTTTGCAAGTTATCTGTTTCGACCTAAGAAATACTCCCCCTTCCCATAAAGAGTGGAAAGGCATTAAAAGCAATAAATCACTCAGTCATAAACAGCCTGGAAATATATACAAAACACTGTTTTGTTAATTAATATGCTCAGGCCTATTGCTATATGTACTTGATTGTGTTTGATGGATTTAGGGCTAGCTTTTATTTTCTTCAAGTTTAAAATGTTTAATTATTCAAACTTTACTTACTTAATTTATTCAGACTGATGCACTATCATATTCTCTAAGACTTGGGGGTAGTGCCTTAGGGATTCTGTGATCAGGATGAGGGCAGACTGGCAATCACTCTGAAGTTATTGGATGTAACTGTTTCCTTATCCTATAACTGTTTCCTTATCCTAACTTTTTTGGGTATGTTTTTATTTATTTTCAAGAATAATATTTAGGTTCAGAATAATAAAACTGTCTTCAGCACTACAGAAATTTGTTGTTTTTGAGTCAGTAGCAGTTGCTGTGAAGGTTGGTGAATGCAATACATCATTAATGAACATTTTTGACAACAAAATGCTTAAAACAAGCATTCCACATTTATCCAACCCAACCCACTGCTGGTTACTTGGTAACAGTGAATTCAACAAATGAATGAAGCAGCACCAGGCCATCTTTTTCAATCTGCATTTAGTTTACTGCTGATTTAGTTGTTTTGGAACTGTTTGTAATGACTTGGTTTTAACTGTTTTTGTTTATAATTTTAATAGTTCTTGTAAATCACTTAAGAGGTTTGGTTGATAACAATCAAGTGGCATGTATACTTTGTTCAGTAAAAAAAAAAAATTAGCATCTTCCACATTTTCCTGGACCTCTTTTAATTCCAGGGCATGGGGTTGGGAATGGCAGGTGCCAATTGGAAAAAGAAAAATGGTGGAGGATATTTGGTTAGGAGGAGAAACACCAAAAATTCCTGGGGGAGGTGAATTTCTTCTGTCTTAATTTTGGTTCAGCTCTAATAATAACCATTTACAGGAAAAAAGGGGGATAATTAAATACAATTTCAGCTTATTTTAAAGTTTGACATCAGTTCTAGTTTGATGTTTGAAACATTTAAGCCATACCAAACTGGGCTTGCCCTGATTAACTGCATTTGCATTACAACACACACACAGTGGTACCTCTGGTTACGTACTTAATTCGTTCCGGGGGTCTGTTCTTAACCTGAAACTGTTCTTAACCTGAAGCACCACTTTAGCTAATGGGGCCTCCCATGTTGCACCACTGCCATGCTATTTCTGTTCTTATCCTGAAGCAAAGTTTTTAACTCGAGGTACTATTTCTGGGTTAGCGGAGTCTGTAACCTGAAGTGTATGTAACCAGAAGCGTATGTAACCCAAGGTACCATTGTATAGTAAACTACCTAATTACATTCCTGTCTGCTTTTGCTCTTATTGAAGTTTCCTGCAAGTTTTTTATTATTATTTAATTAATTAATTTAATTTATGTACTTCTTACTGCCAAAAAGACTTCTAAGTGGTTTACAAATGTAAAGCCAATTGTAAAAATATATCCCCACGTAATTAAAATGCACAATAACACCAAAACATTAGAAACATCCATAATCCACCTGTCACTTTAAAAAAATTATACTTCATGCAAGCACACAGGTTTAATAGGTCAACTTCCAGTCGGAGTGAAATTCCTTTCCAGCCAGGCCTGGTGCTGTGCCAGTCAAATGAGCTGAACTAAGAAACCCAGATCATCCCAGATGCTTCTTACCATATTCCAAAGGTTTTTTTTATGATGCTTCTAATGTGTTTTGGCATAGCAGGTACTGCACACAGGTGCAGCCATTGCCTTCTGCACAATTTTCTCCGGCCTAGGAAAGTTTTCCCGTGCAGTGCTTAGAAGCAATAATAAACCATTGATTTGCGTCCAAATTGTTCTTAGGCAATTATAAGGAATTGATCTAACCAGGCTGTGGCTGGTGGCACTGAGTGTTTTGCAGCCCTTGTTACCTCTGACCTCGTAACTGCAGCACTGACTCATTGAGAGAGGAAGGGAGGGGGGAAAAACCTTGTCCCTTCAGATGAGGTTTTAATTTTAAGCTTCTAGCAGGTATAGAAAAACAAGCTGTTGAAATGGTCAGGCGAAGAGACGTGGGTTGCATAAGTAAGGCATTTGCAAGCAGTATGTTGCTCTGTGTTGAACTGCAGTAAGCTCTAAAACAAGTGGGCTTCCTGTATTCTTCTGTGGTCATAGATAGGCTTAGAATCAGGAACTGCCTCAGCTGGCTTGCTCTGTATCTCAGCTGTCACAAGAAGAGTGCACTAATAGTCATGATTAAATGTCATTAGTCTGTGGCTCAGGAACAGAGATGCTGGCGTTGTTTTGGAGGCAGTTCTTGTTAAAATTCAGCAATAGTAGCAAATTATGTCTGCTATGGATTAAGCCCAGCCATTTTTGATCCGCATTCTGTTGCATGCACTTGAATTCCTGTCAATAAGCTTATGCCTTATAGGCATTGATTCCTGCAGGCCTTTAGCTAAAGAACAAAAAAGGCACTCAGTGATCGAATCTGTGAAACATGTGCTTGCGGAAAGCCAGCATTTGTTGAAATTCCACACCAAATCAGCCAGGGCAATAGATTTAATTTATTAAAGAGTAACTTTGTGCCTTATTTTAATTTGTTATCCTCAATTTCTCTCTGACTTGACCTATTGTTATTTATCTGACTCCATCTGTCTGTATTCTGAATTTTTATCGTGAAGTGCAGGGACACAAACAGTACCTTTAAAAACACACACCAAATGTACAGTATCTTTTTTACTTCTTGTATGTTGCCTGCTAGCATTCCATAATATGGTAACTGTATCTCTGAAGGAGTGAGAATGAAATAGGTTTTGGTTATTGATTTTAAAAGCATGATGTGTTTTATGTTTGTTTGGCAATATTTTGCATCATAAATAAAGGAGAACATTGTAACTGTAGAGAATATGGCAGAAATATCATCCTTTATTTTTCTGCTTTTCACTGCTTATTCTGGAGCAGCATTTGGGGACTAGACAGTGTGGGTGTTAGTGGACAGGCACATGGGAATGTAGATAAGCAGGAACCTTAGATTTTGGAAATGTGACAGATGGATTTTTTTGTGTGCAATAAAAGTAGTAGATTTTTAATATAATGTTAATAGTTGTAGGTTATATTAAACTATGCGGAGCAAGAGAGCAGTTACCCTTGCCCATTTAGGTGATGAACCTCATTTCATTATGCAGAATATAGCTGAGTAATTCTTGAATGAGAGGAGAGCTTTCTGGTAGTCCTTTGTATTCTGCATTTGCTTACTCGACTAAAATGAATAATCACAGATAAATATGAGTATGAATGAAATCTAGGGTCCGTCCCCCCCCCCCCCCGTATATGTTGCAACCTGTAAAATATTGGTAGCTGTCTTCAGAATATTTTTAAAATTTTACAGTTCTAAATGAACATAATGTTTCGGCGTGGCTGCATTTATACTGTATATTGTGGCCAATGTCACCTTATTGCCCCTTTTGAGATAACAACACAAATGTCCATGTGAACTGGTCCTGTGGTTTCATGGATCATGTGATGAAAGATGCCAAAGAAGACAGGATTCCAGGGGTCCCTAGACTCTCAGATAAAAGGCCATTGCCTTGAATATCATTTACAAATGAGTTGGCAACCTGCCAGAAGGTATTATTTGGGGAAACTAAGGTAATGTCCTTCTCCTTACCCACTCTGTTTGCCAGAGTTGCCTGTTCTGTTAAGGAGCCTAACCTTGTACATATGGTGATTGAGCTGTCACAGACACTGACAACCCTCACAAGTAGTACATGTTGTGTGCCTTTTGCCCAGCGTAAATTATTGGGAGAACTCTTTGCCTCATCACACAAGACCTTGATGAATATATTAGTCCACCATACTTAGCATCATTTATCCTGCTCTCTGCACTTACAGGCATATCCGCCACAGACACTTCGCTAACTGCTTAGAAGGGAGCTGAGATGCCTGAATCCTGTTTAGTCATGGTATATTTATTATCCATTAGTACAGTTTGTGTCAAGCTGAAAAACTGAAACCAAACTGAACTCAGTACGTTCCTGGTCACCTGTACTGCTCACTAAATGCTTGGAATCTAACTCAAACTATAGCTACCCTGGTGTTTATGGCACTTTGCAGGCTTAAAATCTCTCAGAGCAAATTCTGTCCAAGGGAGTTAAATTTCCATATTGGCATTGATTCTTAAGACTCAGCCCTGAGGCTGAGACATCAAAGACCCCCACTTCCCCCTTGAGGGCAGATTCTGCCACCACAGAGGCAGATATCTCAGACTGGATATGAAAGCTGTTGTCCTCTAAGGAATATGCCTAGTAAGAAAGCACTTGAGTTCAATCCTGGAAACTAGATGCCCAGCTTCACTAGGCTGCTAACTCCTTCAGCTAATGTAGCTTTTCCTATGCATATATACTTATGAACATGTGTGTGTGCATATATTAACACACACAAACACATTACACTTAGTGTGGTGAAAGCAAGAAGAAAGGTCTTTGATTTATTCTATTTTAGCCATTTTTATGGTTCAGAATGGAATATGGGCCTTCAGTACTATAGTTGTCATTCTAACAGTGCTTTTTCTCCTTCACCAACTTAAACTCGCAGGGAGTGTGGCAAAGCAGAGGAAACAGGAGTTCATGAACACTGAGTCATCTGATTAGCCCTAGGAAATCCAATAGACTCTTCATTTTATGCTGTGGTGAAAAGCTGACTTGTAGCAGAAAAGGCATGCTGTGGCTTCAGGGTGCCCACATGTACCAATCAACATACTTTCTCCAATAACAGAGAACCAATATTTGCACCTCCACCATCTGAGGTTCATCAGATGGACAGATGCTGCCTTCTTAGTCAACATCCCTCAGCTGCAGGGCAGCTTCCCAAGTGCATTTCTAAAATTTCACTTACTAAGAGGGTTTTTGAAATGCAATGGGACCAACTAAGTTTGTTCTGGGTATAAGCTTTCGTGTGCATGCACACTTCTTCAGATACACCTGAGGTCACCTGACCCTTACATATAGTGGGAGGGTGGAGTGGGGTTTTTCTCAGAAGGGTAGTAGGAGATGGGTGATTGACTCAGTGGGTATGGTAAACCTGTTGATGACTGTTAACGACTGCAATTAGTCCTACAGTAAAAGGCAAGGGATAGTATGCAGATGACCAAAAATAGCTTTAGCATATGTAATGAGACAAGAATCCAATATCTCTATTCAGACCATACTGTATGTCAGTTGCTGTATTCATTTTGGGCCTGGCTCTTTTTATATTTCATATTCTTGTAGCTTTTAATTTTTTTCCATATTTGTTGTTTGCTAGCATGCATGTCAAAATTCATAAAAAGATGGCATGTGGGTGTGCATATTATATATTAAAGTAACAAAACTAAACGTTGCTTCCTAAGAAGGGCAGTATAAAATCCTGTTATGTTGAGGTCCATCCAAAAACTGGATTATATTGACCCAGTTAGCACATAACACTAAGCCAGATGCTGACACTGGGCCTGCCTGAAACCTTAAGAATCCTTGAGCTTTGCATTTTACAGTGTTAAAACTTTTGGAAGCATCTGGAGTCAGCTGCTGATCAAGACCAGAAACTAGGTTGGACAGGTCATTGGTATGGTTTACCCTCGTACAGCCAAATCAAAACAGCTATAAAACAGTTTGGGTAGATTTTCCCATTCCTAGTTCAGGTCAGAACGATGAGTTGATGGTTTTGCCCCTTGACTGAAGGCAAATGGAAAACTACACTTCAGGTAAGCACAACTGTACTTTCTATTTGTATCAGCTCTTGGAGTTGAGAACTTGGTGTCTTGAAGGTCAAATAATCATCATAGAACTAGTGCCTTTCATAGGCTGTTTTTATTACCAGGGACCATGCTAGTGCAGTATTCAGCTGGGGAAATGATAAGGTATAGCTAATTGGTACATATGACAAGGTTGATACTGGGTGCTAAAAAGTAATTTAGTACATGTGGGAGAGTTTGACAGCTGCCCTTGTTATGGATTTGTCCCTGGACCCAGTCTAGCTCAATACATAAGCCGTGGCTTCAACATATTTAAGAGACATGTCTGACCAGGATTGTTGTAGACATAGACAGAACCATCAAAGTATGGTTCATCCCAGTTCTGTGTGTTGATAGAACTGGGTTTGTCCCATCCTATTTCCATGTGGATTTTAAAGGGAACATCTTTTAAAACCTGCACAGAAATATGAATGTTTTTTAAAAAAAAAAGTGGTCAAAAGGCTTCACTGTTGCCTCTGTGATTTGTCCCCATTTTAGATATCCACACACCCCCCCTTTAAAAAAGACTACAGTCCCCAGAAGTCTTCCAGCCACTCACAGCCTGGAGTGGCTAATTCAGCAGGGCTTCTGGCTTGGCAAAAGTATACCCTTGCACCCTTGGCAAGGAACTGAATTGGTGCCCCCACTTTCTCTCCTCTGCTGAGGCACCCAGAGGAGCCTACGAACCTCACCCAGCTGGCTGTAGTAGCTGAGCAGAGGCCTGAGGAGCACTCAGACAGAAGGGCAGGCTCCTAGCCAGAGTGAAGAGGTGGGGAGGGGTGACGGGCCTAACCACCCCTGCTGGCTGTTCTGCATTTTGAACAGAGAGAGAAACACCCACCCACCACCCACCCCGAGGCAGGACTTGATGATTCCATCAATCTCAGACAGTCTCAGAGGAAAAACAAGGCGGTCCTCAATATTTACCCTCATTAAGGCCAAAGTACAATATAAGACTCCTTTGATGGAACGTGAGGAAATGTGTGCTCTAATCACACCCACCAAGTGCCTTCATCCATCTAAGCCAGTTAACAAAGTCTGTTATTCATAGGCATTCAAGCCTAAGTGGTACATCAACAAATCATTCTACTCTGGTGTGTTAAGTGACTTTGGATGTGTAGGTTCTGCAAATCATGCCCTAAGCTCTTGGAGTCTGAGATGTTCCCCAGGAATAATCTTTCTTAAGGTCCATGTCTTCTGGGATGTTAATGGAATGAAACCAGTTTCTGAATCACAACTGATCTGCATCATATATTCAATCTTCTTTACATTTCCACAGGGAAAAAATGGTTTTATTCATCATTCTGGATGATTATTTTTTTGGTGGGGGGGAGGCATTAAGAAGTTCCAACTCTCATGGTTACAGTCATTTAGAGGGTAAACATGCAGGCATAAATTGATTTAACTGGAACTTACCTTCATATTGCTGTTCAGTTTAAGTCGTGGCAATTCTTTAAACATTCCTACAGTCACAGATGCTATCTGTAGTGGACTTTGGCATGTCGGCTTTCCTCAGCCCCAAGGTCTTCACCAAAATCCTGGTGGCTCACAATGAAAATTATCTCAATCTTTGCGTGTTTAGATGACATCTTGATCAGATTGCTATCTGATCAATGTGAACCAGATGCTGCAGTGCCTGCAGAGTCAAGGATTTGTAATAAACAGGAACAATAGCATGTTCTTGCCAACCAGAAACTGGAACATCTGGGAATCATTCTGGACATGAGTTTGAATAGGATGATTCTGTCCCCTGAGAGCCAAACAAGGGCCTTGCAGCTCTCCTAAGAAATAGTTCAATAGTGGCATGTGGATCGCATGACACTAGCCTAGTTGCTAGGCATGGCAGTGTTTGCCAGGAGGTGGTGTACTGTTGTTATTTGCATGCCTGCCATTACACAGGGTTTTCCACCCCATGAAAAGGATGTGGCAAGGTCCCAGCACTGATTTTTCACGTTACAGTACTACCCCATCATGTCAAGCTAGTTTTTCAGTGTGGACTCTCCCCCCACAATTCCAGAGAGTCAGTACCAATTCAGTGTGTGTACAATGAGTGTGTGTACAATGAGTGTGTGTATTTTGAATTGGGGAACCCACTTTGTGGAGGTCAGGTATGGGGAACCTCTGATCCTCCAGATATTGCTAAAGTACAACTCCCCCATCATCCATGGCCATTTTCCATGCTTGCTGGGGTTGATGGTAGTTGTATTACAGCCACAGGTAGAGAACCAAAGATTCCCCATACCTGAAGTAGGTGACGGGACTTCTGAGGAATTAAGTCTCTATTAATAGCGACTCTACACAAATAATACTTGTTGCTCTGCTAGCTAACTGGGCTCCAGCACTACTGTAAAAGTAGACTTGCTTTGGTACTGAAGACCCAGCCCAATGGGTTGTTGCTCTAGCACAGTGGTACAGGCTGGGGCCCTCTTAAGTCCCATAACCTTGGTGGGACTCATTTGTCAATGGCTGCTAAAATACGTAGCCCCAGAAATGTTTACCCTGCCCCCCCCCTTTAAGAACAGAGCTGGAAACAATGGACAGGTGTGAATGCTCATGTTTGTGGATATTCATATTGTCACCAAATTATAAATAAAAAACATGTGTTCATTTTTTTATTTAAAAAATCCAAAATCTCTCTCCCCCAAAAATTGTAATGAGAGAAGAGTAGGAAGAAGAAAATGACAGTGATAACAAGAATTAAGCTGACCCTCCATTTCTTTCCAGTGGGGGTAAAAATGTGAATAGGAATAACATTGTATAGTGTGAACCATCAGAACTCAAAAACAGACAATAAAAAGACCTTTTTATTTTTTTGTTTACCCTTCAGGATACTGTTTACCTTATCACTATAGGGGAAGCTAGCATAGCATCCCTTTTAAAAAGTGGTCTGAGTTCATTCTGTATCTCCAGGTCGTCGTCTGGCCGGTGATGAAGTGGGCATGTCAGCCTGGGGTTAGGAAAGCTGTATGGGGAGCTGTTGGACTCATTCCCCCCCCCCCCACTCACTCACTCTGCCTGTCTCTTGCTTTTTTCCTTCCCAAACCGTTCGTTCGTTCAGTCTGTCTGTCTGTCTCTCTCTTTTCCTTTTTTTCAGCTGAAATTATCTCCCCCTTCTCCCCCCCATCTAAATTTACTTCACAGCAGATTGTCTTGTAGTAAATCACCAAAAACCCAAATAGCACTAAAGCATTCTGATACAACATTAGCATTTGCTTAACAAGCACAAGATAAACATTAAACAAAGAACTGCATTTCTTTATTAGAGGCTGCAAGATACATAATCCATGAGCACAAGAAACATGGGACCCAGTGGATATGCAGATGTGTGTTATTTCATTGGCGCTGGGCGGCCTTGTTAGAAAAGGTTTTCATCTGAAGGCTTGGGGGTGGATAGTTGACTGTCCCTGGTGGGGCTGTAACTAGATACAGAGACTGTTGCAAGCTAGGCTGGGCTCCCTGGTGGATGTGCTGATTGGACAGCCTGAGGAAAACTTGGGAAGCATCAGGAAGTGAACTCAATCACCTTGGGGATGATAGGGTAGAACCAGATGAAGGCATTTGACTTCTTTTGTAACTCCCACTAAGGACAGATTGCCAGTGTGATCCAACCTCTATAACTGCAAATCAGACCCTTTCCCCTATGCCGATTTCATTAGAATGGCCAGCATGGTGCAGAGAGAGAAGGAGAGAGAGAAGGGAAAAAAAGGTTAGACACAGTAATTTTACAGGCAGGCGGGTACAAAAAATCTGCATAATTAAGCAGTCAAGGCTGCTAATAGGGGAGTTTATATGCTCTGGGACCAGGCAAGGGCAGCGCATATGGATATAGCGCTGGATATTAAATCTACGGCATGCAGACTTACTTTGGGGCCCTTAGAGAAAAGGCTAATTATAGAGAGAGGAATTGTGTTTACTGGTCTGTCTTGGGCAAAGATGTTGAAAGAAGTGCAACCAAGTTTTGCAGCTAAACATGAGCGTCGGTTAATAGAGATATCAAAACAGTGCTTGTAGGTTGCCTTCTGCCTAATTATAGGAAATAGGATATTCTAAGTCATCCACCCTTAAAGTTAAATGGGGAAAAAAAGATAAACCACTCACACACGAGCAAAGGCACACACAGACAAGTGTGTAGATATATAGATAATTATTAAAACAGCTGTAGTTAAATGTGAGTGCAACTCTTTTGTCACTCACATATATGTAGCAATTTCTTCTAGTTTAACTGCTCCTGTTGTTGTTGTTTTTTTTTAAAAAAGCCATTGCTTCTAGGTATAAACCCACTACCAGTATTTAAATAAAAATGGGTCATATGAAGGAAAGCGATAGTAATTCTGGCTCCTACAGCATACAGTAGAGAGATGTTTATGTAACAAGTTCTGACAAGAGGGACATTAACCTTTCATAATGCAAATCAAAGGTAGGGAGACAAATCCCTGGAGCCTTTGGTAAAGCCTGTGCTTTACAAGGTGATGGTTCACATTTTTTAAAGCTGCTTTTTTATATAATAATAAACATAGAAATTAATTTAAGGCAGGATTCCCCTAACCAGGCCTGTCAGCAGAGGTCATGCAGAAAGGACTTCTGCTTGCACCATGGGACTTGCCCCTCCCTTTACTTCCTCCACACCTTCCCCCCCCCCTCAAAAAAATAATAATTTTTGCCTTGAGTGGTCAAGAGAATCCCCAGAAGAGCACATGGAGGAAGCAGAGGGGTATATTCCTCCCTTATGTAATGAAGTAGGCTATTGCCTACAAAAGCTCCAGCTATGATAAACCAGTTAGTCTCTGAGGTGCCACATTGCCAGTTAAAACCACATTACGATTTCTCCATATGAGTAAATCAAATGAAAATAAACAAAACTACATTTTATCAGTCAGTCCATTCAATTAAAAAAATGGCTCCCTTTGCCTCCTTCATCATATTAGCAACATTCACATGAACCTCTTCATAAATGAGTAACTAGTACTGATTCTTATCTCATGCTCCTTCTAGAATTATTAATTCCCTTCTATGCTGTTTTGCATGTGGATAATTCCTTGCAGGTGCGGTTAGTTTTAGGTTTCTCAGCTCCCCCCCCCCCAATACAATTCTGGGATTGCTCTCAACACATGTAGCTTCTTGTAAACTGTTGTTGTGTGAATGTGCTGGCCATAACACCTAGCTATCACTTTCATTTAGAACTGATTTAAGTAGCCTTTCTGAAGGATTTTTGCTGACTGAACTTTAAAATGAGGAAACATTATAGTAAGCAACACCTAGTTTGGACTATATTCAGTATAGGGGCCTGTATAAGTTCTGCTTATAAGTTCTGCAGGATTTACAGAGAATACGTAAAATTAAAAAATTCCAACAAGCTTTGTATGAGTATATATGAAGATTTTGCCACTGGGTGGCTGATTGTACCAAAATGTTATCAGCCCTTGTATTTTGCAGCTCCAGGCTGAAGCAAAGGCAGGCATGGGAAGTTAATGGCCCAAGTATAGCCATTCTGTTGATATCCACATGTCTGCAAGGATGGTGTCACACCTCCTATTTTGATGAGACAAAAATTACCTCAAAACACTTTCTGCCACAATGGAGTGAGAGATGCAGGCAGAAATTAATGACTGTCACTAACTTAGGCACATGAATTTCAATGGGTCTACTCTGAGTAAAAGTTATGCAACCCAGTATTTTTATTCTGTTTTCAGAACCCAACCAAACATAAACTTGTGTTTTAAATACTAGGAAATTTAAAACATCCCTTGTCTCTCCGATGAAGCCCAAGGGAGTTAAAAAAAATGTGTTATATAACACATTTATGTCATTCCTCTTAAAGCAATGTTTGCTTCACAACAATTCCATTTCGGTTGGTTGAGTTGAGAGAAAGTGGATTTGCTAAAAGCCACCCAATGAGTTTTCATGGCTTGACTACATATTTGAACCTGGGATTCCTGTGTCCAAGTCCTCTACACTGACTTGAAAACCATGAACCATACTCTCTCAGCATCCAGCAAACAAGAGGAGGATCTCCACAGACATCATTTCTGAACTAATCCTTATTAGTTTCAGTGAAACATGATCCCAAATTAGTGTGCTCGGGATCACAACCCAACTTTTTGCTGGATCAGTAGGTAGTTTTTGAAAATATACGTCTTTTAAAATATAGGTAAGGATCTAGTTCACAATATGTGATTAAAGAACATCTTGAAGATAGGGAAATAGAACAAAACAGGAATACTCAACACTGCCAGTCCTTGTGTAACATCTGTTTTTGAACAACAAGGGATTATATAAGCGAAATACCAATATCAGTAAGTAACCTTGGGAAGGATTCTTCAGTCATCCTCAGCATTCTCTTTGCTGATAGTATCCTTATTTCAGGGTTGCACAATATGGCACACCCTCTAGATCAAGGGTAAGCACACTTTTCCAGCAGGTCAACTGTCCCTCAGACCTTGTGGGGGGCCGGACTATATTTTGAAAAAAATAATGAACAAATTCCTATGCCCCACAACTAACCCAGAGATGCATTTTAAATAAAAGGACACATTTTACTCATGTAAAAACACGCTGATTCCCGGACTGTCTGTGGGCTGGATTTAGAAGGCGATTGGGCTGAATCCGGCCTCCAGGCCTTAGTTTACCTACCCATGCTCTAGATGTTGCTGGACTCCACTTCGCATCTGCCCCATTTCATATGGCCAATGATCAGCCAATGTTTTGACTTCTATTATTCCATCTCACTAGAAGTAAAAGTATTTAAAGCCCTGGGGGCAGAGATTTTTAAAATTTCTTTGGCGATCACTTGTAGCCGAGTAAGATTATCTTCCATAAACACAGTATTAACAGTGAGTCCATAATTGACTGTGGAGGCCAATTGTGGATCCATGCATCCTTCCACAGTGAAGACATAGGTTTCTGGGTGGGATCATGGCAAGGGTTTGTTTGCCCAGTGTGCCTTCCTTTTAGCATGTTTCTCCCTTTCATCCTGAGTTTGAGCATCTTCAAAGCCCATGACACCTTTGGTAAAGGCTGTTCTCCAATTGCAGCACTCGCAGTGTTTCCCAGTTGTGACTTTTTAAAAAAAGATTTGCCTTGAGAGATCTTTAAACCTCTTTTGTTGACCACCAGCATCACACTTTCCATTTTTAAGTTTGGAATAGAGCAGTTTATTTAATTTCCTTAAGTACTTAAATCTGAACATTTTGTTATTTTTAGGTGCATCCTCAACAACACTCCACGGAAAATAATTGTCACTAAGAATATAAAAAAGAGACCTACTGGTTCAGGCCAGTGGTCCTTCTTTCACACAGGAGCAACCAGGTGCCTTTGGGAAGCCAGGCACACACACACAACATGAAAGCAACATGAAACCATTTAAACAAGTGGCCATGCCCTTATCCTGTGGCAGTGAATTCCACCAGTTACTAATGCATGGCAGTATCCAACAAATACTAGCACAAAGGACCTTTGACTGTGTAATGGAAGTTCCTCTCCCTTTCTGCCCAGTGGTGGAGCTTCATCTCTGGCACCGGGGGGGGGGGTGGAGAGCAGGCGGGGTGGGGCTGGTGTGCGTCCCGGGGCTGTGGCACAGTGACTGTGGGGGCAGGGCGACCAGCACTCCTCCACCAGTGTCTCTGTCCTGCATGCACCCCCTAAATCCATTCTGGGGGTTCCTCCAGCCCTCTGTAACAGATTTGTGGAGGATGCAGGAGCTGAAATCCTTGCACTAGTGGAAACACTTTCATGGGTACTTTCAGAACAGTACCATAAGGATAGTAAAAAACAAAACAAATTGGGTGCCCCCTTCCCCCCAAAAAAATTCCATTACATGCTTACAAGCAAATTAGGAATTGCATCAGTAGAACCACAGGCTGTTATTTCTTCCAAATTAATTGAAGAATTACTATATATTCTGAAGCTGTGAGCATTTATGCATATGCCCTTTTTTATTCTCAGCCTTATACCATGTTGCTTGGGTTGTCCACAATACTGCCTGCTCTTCACCTTTTTCTTGGTGTTTTTTGCTTCCATGAGGCCCTTTTATTCTCAGTGCGTGCTCCCTGAAGTCATCTACACACACAAAGCTGATCAAGTAAGACAATATTAAGCCCCTGTCCTTTTCTCCCTTCTTCTTTTGACAAAACAAAAAACAAAACAGCACTAACTTGTCAAGAGGTTCAAGGTGAAGCCTGCATGTGTTCATACCTGTCCAATTGTCCATGTAGTTTTGAATTTGCATGTATCTATTTTACCTGCACTGCACTGGTGTCACATGGTGTTTAAATAAAAAAATAAATCCAAGAACATGCAGTAGCTTGCATTTTACTGCCAGAGTGAAACTTCACCATCCTACCAAGGGAGCTTTTTGTAATGTTTGTAATGTGCTGCTTTCGTGCTTTAGCAAAGAAAAATGTCACTGCTGGGCTTTATTTTTAACAGACTTTTTAAACATCAATTAATGCAAGCAAATGTAGTGGAGGGTTTCTGGCTTGTTATTTATATGGGTGAGAGAGAGAGAGAGAAAGGGAAGAGAGCAAGCAGCTAGGGAGAGGCAGGTTGTTTTATTTTTAACTCTGAACAATTGGAGAACAGAGAGGGAGACTTTGAAAGGCACAAATGGCAGTCAGGTGCCAAATGTCCCTGAAAGGCAAGGGGGATTTAGGCCTTTGACTTTACTCCATGCCTCCAAATATGTCATGTAGACTGTGTGTTTCCTTTTTTATTATTATTTTCTGGAGCACATTTTGAGGTATAGAAGGTATCGGCAAAGCTGGCAGATTTAAATGTCGCTGAAGGGACCACACAGTTCGAACAGCTAATGGAAATAAACATAGGGGCCAAGAATAAGGGGTTGTTTTTCTTAATGGCATTTACCCCTAGAAAAAGCGGAAAAAACAGCCAAGTATATTCAGCTCAGATCCCACTTAAGAAATATAAGCACAAGTGCATATAGGCTATTTCATGCATTCCTATCTCAGGCTTTATTGTAAAAGGGATATCGTATTGGCCCAAATATAAGCCACACCCGCAAATACACTGCACCTTTAAAATTCAAGGGGAGGGGAGAGACAAGACCCGACTACAGGTACCATCCCCCCATGCTCCTGGGCTGCTTCCTGGGGGAAGCCACACTGCTTTGCTGGCAGCCTTCTCCCTTCTTTCCAGTGGCTTGACGGGAGGCTTGGGAGCAGCAGGTGGAGTGTGTGCTGTTGTCCCACGCTCTCGGGCCACTCTCTTGGGGGGGAGCCATGCCGCTTTGCCGGTAGCCTTCCCCCCAATAGCTTGGGGGAGGCTTGGGAGCGGTGGCGGCCTGGGTACCATTGCCCCATGCTCCTGGGGTACTTCCTGGCGGCGGGGAGCCACGCCACTTTGCCGATGGTGTAAGGTCATGAATATAAGCTGCGCTTTAACGTTTCATGGTCGGAATTTGGGGGGAAAAGGAAGTGTGGCTTATATTCAGGCCAATACAGTAGTGTCCCCTTTTTTCTTTTACATTTGGTACTTCCATTCCAGCTTTGGGTTAAATTCAGTGTACTATGGTCTGGTTTACTCCTTGAGACTTGAACCTTGGACTAAGTCCATTTCCTGCTCCTTTCATTCATTGCAGATAGCAGGTAACAAGCACACCTGGAGATGTGTGTTTCTCTTACCCTGCAGGACACAACTTGATTTCTGGCTAGTTCTCTCTTGGAGTATCCGTAAGATTCCACATTAAAATGAATATGGACTCTCCCTACTTCACTCAGTAATGCCCACCTACGTTAAAGGGAATGCTGTTATTGAGCAAACACGTCTTGGAGCAATGCGGTAGAATTAACCCTAGATACATAGAAATAACCCGTTTTTAGGAGCGTACATAACAACCTTTACTGACGGCAACAGACTTAGTAGGCAGTGAAGCAAGTAACACCCTCTTGCTGCCTTCACCTCTTTTTTTGACTTCTGAAATAACCTTGCTTTTTCAAAATATGACTGGGCTAATATTCCTCTGTGTTCTCTCCATTCCTCATGGCATTGCCCAGTAGTAAATCCCTGTGCACATCCCTTTAAAGTTTTTAAAGTCAAGTTGCTTCTTGTGTAGAGGAAAAGAGGCGGCAGAGAAATGAATTCTGCCTTTACATCAGCGTACTTATTTTCCCTCTCTGTTTGTAAAAAGACTGACAAGTAAGCATAACATGACTAGTGCTGTCAGGAAGTACATAAACTTGCTAGCTTCAAGATTTCTGATGGAGACACTTAGGCAGTTTTAAAGCAATGTCTGGGATTCAGAACTGACAGCCCACAGGCTTCCAGAGACCCAAATCTAGAGAAGTTACATGCACAGAGTTTTAAAAGCATTCTCAAGAACCTTTCTTTGCACAACATAAATTTCTTAATTTTGAAATCTAGATTAATAATAATAATAATTAGGGGGCATAGCGGAGTGGTAAATTGGATGGTTTGGCATGCAGAGTAGCCCATATTTAATCTGCATCATCTCCAGTTAAATGGACCAGGGTCAGACCTGGAGAGCTGCTTCCAACTGCTGTAGTCAGCACTGGACTAGACAGACCAATGATCTGACAGCTTTGTATGTACTACATCAGTACATACTTGTGAGACAAGTGTCACTACTATTCCCATTTTACAGATGAGAACTGAGACTGATAGAGTGTGATTTGCTCAACTCACCTACTGATTTGGTTCAAAGGCCTTAGTTCACTGAAACTAGTAACACTTTGTCTAAGCAGAGAAATCAAATTAATATGGCTGAAGCATTTTTGTAATTCTTCATTATAGCTTCAGAAATATTTAAGACTGAGTGGTTTTGCTTTTTGCTTTTTGCTGGAGCTCTCATCAGGAATTGTAGGATCAACCTGCTTCGATTATTGGTTTTCATTAAATGACATTCTTTGGTTTGCAGATGCCTCATTTGTCTTTCTGCTGTCCTGCTCTTCTACATTGGCAGATGTATTTGTGTTTGAGTGCACTTTCATCAAGGATCTCCATTCCTAATTGAGTTATGATAATTTAGGGCAAATAACTCATTGTTGCAACACTGTCATAATATGCAGTATGTATGTGCTCTGCTGTTGTACCAAAGCAAAATACATTTTGTGCCATACCTGTTCAAAGTCACTTAGAATGTTATGTAGGGATGCACAAAATTAAGAGTGGTAATGTTTGCCATTAATACAATGCTATGGCAGCATATGAGAACAGGGCCATGTGTTTTTTTAAAGGTGCCATTACATATATTAAAAGTGTTGGAACAGTTGATCTGTCTAAAGCAAGTTCTAAATAGATGTGTATTTTTAATATTACACAGCTAGAAAGATTGTTTTCATCAGACTCTCTATGTGACTGTGAAGTACTACTTGGTCTTTATTATTATTAAGCAAGGGGATATTGTATCCTGAGGAATCCTTTAAAGCAGGGCTAGGACATGTGGGGTTTGTAAGCTAAATCTAGTCTGCCAAGACTTTTCACGGAAAAGCTCTGCCTCTTTATCCTGGGATAAATTGGAGGGGGCAGCAGTGTGAGCAGTGAAGTATTGGTGGGTTGTTTAAAACCTTCTGGATTCATATTGCATTAAAACATTTGCACTTTATGATGCACATAGCAGTGGGAAAGTGCCATTCTGCATGCTTTAGGATTTTTCTTCTCACAGTTGAACACCTGGAAAATGTTAATTTGTTGCATTTCTGCAGTTAGAAAACCCACACATTCTATTCTGCTGTCTATACTAATGGAAACAACAGTATATCGTACTTGGTCATTAATCCGGCCATTGTAGATTAATGCCCTTTCTTTCCCTTTAGGAAATGATTTCTCTTAAGCAGTAGATTGTTTCACATTCTGCTGTGAATGTGAAAGGAAGAGATAGTACAAGTCTGTTGCACTTGACTCTGTAAACGGGATCTCTTATTTCTGGCTGATGGTTTCAGACCGTTTAGTGACTTAACTACCCATGGGTAAGCATGGAGGAACACGCAGGGAGTTAGTATTCTCATACTGATTTGAGTTCATATGTAATGTTAAACTAAACAATGCCTTAGCAGGCAGACGAGTTCCCAGAAAGGAGATTGTGGACACTTTGCTGCTCCTCCAGGCCTGCAGCTGTGAGCTAAGCCACTCTCTGTTTTAGCATATCGTCCAAACCCAGGTTTGTGGTTTGTTACCTCCAGAAAAACCACAAATTGGAAACCAAGAACAAACCTTGAGTACAGCTTCTTGTCTGCCTAGAAGAAGCCAAAACACAAGCCCGGATTCAGACGACACAATAAGCCAAATTTTATCTTAATTCACAGCTGTAGGATCTGAAGAGAAGCAAAGTGGTCATGAACTCCTCTCCAGGAGCATTTTCACAATAAGCCATGGTTTGGCTTAACATAGTGTGTGAACTGAGCGAATGTATCTTCACTTTTGCCTTTTCAGTCTTTGAATGACCCCCCCCCCCGAGTATTTTGAAATATGTGGTGCAATTTGGGCACAACTGCAGTGGTGGTAGCAGCAACAGCAGGAGTTGCAATAATAGTAGTTTTCATTGCCACACCAATTGCACATGGCAGTTTCTCAACCTTGAATTTACCACTTGTAGAGCCTACAGGGACGTGGGTGGAGCTGTGGTCTAAACTACAGAGCCTAGGGCTTACCAATCAGAAGGTTGGCAGTTCAAATCCCCGCAACTGGGTGAACTCCTGTTGTTCGGTCCCAGCTCCTGTCCACCTAGCACATCAAAGTGCAAATAGATAAATAGGTACAGCTCCAGCGGGAAGGTAAACGGCGTTTCCGTGCGCTGGTCTCGTTCACCAGAAGCGGCTTAGTCATGCTGACCACATGACCCAGAAGCTGTCTGCGGACAAATGCCAGCTCCCTCAGCCTAGAGCGAGATGAGCGCGCCACCCCAGAGTCGTCCGTAACTGGACCTAATGGTCAGGGGTACCTTAACCTTTACCTAGGGCCTAGAGTAGAATTTGCCCATTTCACATTGAAACTTTCCCCATTCTTGTATCTGGAGACTTTTTCTCATGAAAAGAATCATTTACCCCCCCCCCCCAAATGCAAATGAATGGCACCCCCCAAGATCTCTAGGATGATGAGCAAATCTGAGGTTGGGTGAAATAGGAGCTGGGGGGAGGGCAGGATGAAAGAAGAAAATGGAAAATCTCAGTTTGATCCAGGATCAAGTTTTATTGGATGAATATTCAAAAGCATTCATCTCTAGACAGAACCCTGGCAATTCACTGCAGCTCCAATGGCAATAATAAATAAATGCATTTTTTACAGCCAAATGGTTCAAGCAGCCAACAAAGTTAACACTATATAATTAATAACAATAAGCAATTAAAGAGAACAGCAGGTTACAGTGATAAAGCACCGAAATATATTAACGTAAAAAAGAAATACTGAATACTTATGTGAAAAGGGAGTGCATTAGGTCAACTTATAACCCTTTTTCTTCTGGATAAAGGGCACACACACGCGTGCGCACACACACAACACTGCTGCTGTTAAACCTTCATTTATTCCAGTGGGACTTGTGTGGGAATCTTGTGTAAGCTGCACAGGAAGAATGCTGTACATGAAGAAAGTAGACTGACTGGTAGATTGCACCCAAAATCTGAATGAAAGGGATGAGATGGTGTGTAACTAATAAAATATTATGAATACCACCATTCCCAAAACAATGCACTATGTTGAATGCTGGGGGAATGAAAAAAATGCATAAGAAGGCGGGGGCTTAACAGCAACAGAGCTAATGTACGGCAAATTGAGATCTTACCTGTTTGCATTTGAATGTGTGAGGCCTTTCATCTTTTTGAGCCCAGTGAATTTTATTTTCTGCTTTTTGTTGTTGTTGACATGATAAAGAAGACATAGAAAATGGAAAAAATAATATATGCCATTCCCATACTAATCCACCCTCCACCCGCCATGGTTTCATTTGCTTCCCTATTATCCTTTGGGAATAGTTTTTCTATTCTCTCTAGGGAATAATATCCTAGGATAGAGGGAACAGTTTCCCTAGCATTTAAGGAGTTATCAAGCATCATTTAACATATAGGCTTGGTCAGTTCCGTATTAATTTAAAATATATGTCCATGCTACCTACTGTATCAGCATCTTACAGACAACTTTTACTGCTATGCATTCAGCAGGTGACTCACAAATCTATTCATTTAAGTTTATGCACCTACCTTCACTAAGCAAGGCATCTGGTTAGGAGGGAAGCAAGGCACCTCTGGGAGAATCCTCATCTCAGGCTTGCTCCAATTTAGGCCCTTTACTTAGCATCACATTTTGATGGTCCTTTGTATTGCACTAAATATTAGGTATGTGCACCAACCCCACAATATGTGGTTCAGACCTCAGGGAACAGCCCACCTTGATCTGAAGGGCTTTAGTAGCTGCTTAGTTCAGCTCTGGGTCTGAGGCCAAGTTCACTTCAAAAAAATTGAGGCTTTGCTTCTTCCCATTCACTTTGTGGGAAGTAAAACTGCTATAACTCCCCCTCCCCCCACTTTTCATCAGAAATTGTTAAAATTTGCAGACCAAGTAGTCCCTTCAGAGTGGGTTATACCTTCCAAAATACAGGCAAGTAAGTCCAGGTGTTCTTTTTTATTTTTGGTGCTAGGTGCCTTTTTAATTCATTTATTTTTTTAAGGAAATGTATATAACTTTTTAAAAATTTGGCAGAAATGTGTAGGCATCGGGGGGGGGGGCGTTAAGGTGAGGGAATAAAGCCATTTCAGAAGGACAGCTGCAGAGATTTCCCCACAAGTGTAGCTTTTACAGAGTTTGGGGGGAGGTGTGGAATCTCTCCTGCAGTGTTTTGTGAGCAATTGGTCTGAAAATAGCATGAGGCATGAGAGAGGTGCCCCTGGGTAAGGAACCTGTCAAACTGCAGACCAGTTGGCTAGGCATCCTTTAAAAGTTGATTGGGCTGGGTGGGCGCAATTGAAAGGGATTCACTTTCCTCCCCCAAAGCCCTAGGATTGGAGATTCTGGGTTATATAAATTCCCTATGATTCTAAGCTTGACCTATCAGCCACAACAGAACTCTCTCTCTCTTCCCACCCTGGTATTTGCACACTTTTTCTTTCTTTCTCTCTCTCTCTCTCTCTCTCTCTCTCTCTCTCTCTCTCTGTGTGTGTGTGTGTGTGTGTGAGAGAGAGAGAGAGAGAGAGAGAGAGAGAGAGAGAGAGAGAGAGAGAACACCACTGGATATAGATGGCAGTAGGCAAGAACCTGGTCACATGTTTCCTGGAGTGGTGTGCTTGTTACTTCCTCTAGGATTGTTTGCAGGCTAGTCTGCTAATAGCTACATGTTTCTGTGACCAGCTCTTGTTATTTAAGCCCAACCATGTGAGGTGGGAGCAGATTGCACACATCATAATTAGTGGTCTGCTGTGGGACAGGGTCCAAATGCTGTAAGAAAGGCTCACATGACTAGGCTGGGGCATTTAAATGGTACAACAGTTACTTAGGTGCCAGTCACAGAAAAGGGGTTCCATTGAGGCTAAGGTAACCTGGATAGAGCAGATTGCATGGTTGCCTTACCCTTTGGTGACATACTTCACGGATCAGTAATAACAGCCAAGGGACCTGCCCTAACCAAGTGAGTGGAAGAGGTACTTTTTACCCAGAGCAACATGGGAGCAGCCACAGAGGTGGCAACCACATCACTCCTGCTAACACGAAAAAGAGGACCCAACAGTATCTAGTGGCGTTCTTCTTGCTGCCTGAAAACATAAATGAATACCAAAAAATACACCAAAAGAAAAGGACAGTGTATCAAAACGGCTTTGTGTCAAGCCTTTGCATATCAGCATGACCAACAAATTTGCTTATTGATAATATTTAGAAAAACAAATAATGCTTCAGAGGTAGCTGGCAGTTCTCTGTAGTCTGGTCTGGCCATTCCCTCCACCCCCTTGGTTTCTTCTGTAGACACTTGCTCTACATCCTGAGCAAAAATTAGTTGATGAAAGAGCTGTCAGTAATGCTCCATTCGTATGACTGATCCACTGTACTGTGGAATTCATATTGACTGACTGCTTGTCTCAGTGTTAAAAGATTGTTTTCCCTGTAGATGTGACTTTAGAACAGGTAGCATTTAGTTTATGCTGCATGAAGTGTCCATGAAGTATCCTCTTTCAATTTTACCAATTTTTGTTTTTTTTGTGTAGAACTCGATGGTAGATATACCAGTACTTCCACCAGTTCCAGAAGTCCCAGACGGGTGGGAAATACTAGTAGGTATTTAACATCAATGACAGAGAAAGCTATCTCTTGAAATATCACCAACGCTTAAAAAATAATAATACACTTGACACAGCAATACTGATTAAGAGAATCAGTGCTTTAAAATAGGCCAAAAACCTTTTGATTTCAACTAAAGTACATTTTCCATAATGTTAATGTGACTCTTATTCATCATACTTCTCCACTCCCTCAGAAACACATAGCTTTAACCATCAATTTTACTATAATTTTATGTGATTTACTGCTGAAAGGCAGGGTAAGGAACTTATTTCAGAGACAGAAATGTCATACAAGCACACAATTAGAACCTAGAACTTGAGGGGATGTCCACAAAAGCTTAAAACATTTCATGACTTACTCCCCAAGGAACTTAGAAATTGTAGTAGCTCTTGGAGCGAGGTGAGTAATCTCTTACAGAGAATTCTGAACATCCTCGTAGAACTACAGTATCCAAGGTGCCTGGGGAAGAATTGGTATAATAACTGCTTGCAATATAGACACACACCTAATTTAACTACATTGTAATTCTGAGTACTATATGAGCCCTGATTCCACACTGACTACGGCATGGTTCAGACTTTATGATGTGGTTGCCATTCACCGGGCAAAGTTCTCAGTTCACAGTAATATTGCTTGAAACTCAGCATCACATGGGTCTCCCGGAATTCAGTGTACTTCCCACACCAGTACCTCCCCTTGTTTGGGATGTGACACACATGGCCCACAGGGAAGGGCCAGCAAAGGGAAAGCATTGATAGTGGGCTTATGCGTGTACTTAGAAATGCTCAACTATCTTTAGTGAGAGCAGGATAAGACATTTGGCATGGGTGCATGTGGAGCTTACACACACACACACACACACACACACACACACGGGTATGACAGGTGTATTTTAATAGCTTCATTTTTGTTATGTTTTAGAACCTACTTGGCAAAAGAAAAATGTTGAGTGCCGTATTTTTCACTATATAAGACGCACCAGACCACAAGACGCACCTAGTATTTGGAGGAGGAAAATAAGAAAAAAAATATTCTGAATCTCAGAAGCCAGAACAGCAAGAGGGATCACTGTGCAGTGAAAGCAGCAACCCCTCTTGCTGTTTTGGCTTCTGGGATAGCTGCACAGCCTGCATACACTCCATAAGATGCACACACATTTCCCCTTACTTTTTAGGAGGGAAAAAGTGAGTCTTATAGAGCAAAAAATACGGTATTTTCCTTCCTCAAAATTGTTAGCAGAACTTTTTTTTTATTATTATACTTAATTTTCATTCAGTCAAATGTTCTGAATATAAGTGAACCAATAATCATGTCAAGCTCAGAACATGTACCCAATAACACAAACAAATCTAAGCTGTTTGGGAAAAATGTTTAAAGATTTCAGATCAATATAGACATATGAATCTTTGAATTCCCAGGCACTTATTACCTATCCCACCTGTTACTGAGCCCGAATGGGGTTTCCTCAACCCACCTGTTCCCCAGGTTGCCCTGCTTGGCTAGAAACATGGAAGAGACCAAAGTTCATGTCCTCCATTCTTCTACCCAAAGATAGAACTATCTCCCATACATCACCTCCAGACAATTCTAGCCCCTGGCTTCCAGTCAGCTGCTGCACTATAATAACATGCAGCTTAATCCCATGGGAATCCTCTCCTGCCCTTTCCCACTGCTTCTGGCACCCCTGTTTCTTTCTTCTCTATAACATTAGGTCCTCCATCCCTTCCTTTTGTAATTTATTGGCTCCAAAAGCTGCAAAAATACATGCACTGTATTAACAACCCTGTGGAGGGAAGGTCCATTCCGTCTGCTGCGGAAGCAGAGCTACTGCCTCTAACAAATTGTTGCTCTAGGCATTTGTCTAGGGTCATCTACTATAACTTCAGTCTTGCTAGAACTGAGAGCTAGGAACTGGCACTTTATTCCACTTAAGTTACCAATATTTGGTGTGAGTGGGAGAGCGGGAGACATACTGCTTCAGTTAGTTCAAAGTCTAAATTCAGACCAATAATTTCTGTTGTACTTTTTTAAAGAAAGAAAGAAAGAAAGAAAGAAAGAAAGAAAGGGAAATACAGAGATCATTTTTTGAGTATTCCATATAATATAGGGCGCAATGGCAACAGCGTAATGTAACTTTGTGATGCATACCCAATTTCCCTCTTACGATACAGTCTATTTCTGACTACCAGATGCTAGAAGCTAACAATAGAGAAAGCTATCATGATGATTCCCTGCTTGTGATCTTCCCTGTGGCATCTTTTGTCTGCAGTTAAGAGGACAGAATGCTTGACTAGAATTACCATTAGTGTGCCCCAGCATGGCATTTCTTGGGAAGAGGCCACAGCTCAGTGGTAGAGCTCACGCTTTGCATGCAGAAGGTCCCTGGTTCGGTCCCTGGCATCTCAAGTTTTAAAAAAGGAACTTGAGTAACAGGGTTGGGAAAGATCTCTGCCAGTTAATATGGATTGCCCTGAACTACATGGCTAATTGTGTAACTAATGAAATACGGCTTTATGTGTCTTTGTGTTTTCACTGCCCACTTGTAATCAAATCAAATGTATAGAAAATGCATGTCATGCGCTGTCTTCAGGCTGTAGGGGATAAATCACGTTTGAATGTTCTTCCTATGTTTTTATAAAAAGCCTTTCTGCACACAGAAACATAGCAGGTTAGCTTTCCATATGCAAGGATTTGTTTGTTTGTTTGTTTACACGTAGTAGTATTCATACATGCACTCCTTGACCTCCATTCCAAGGTGGTGCAGCCTGCTGAATGTTTTATATCCTTCTCCCTGATCTGCTAGTTTTCTTCATGCAAGGAGTTTCTCACAGGGGAGATTTAGATATGTCCTGCCACCTGCAGAATCAAGTGGTATGATCCAAGAAGGACCATGTCTTGTTGTTTTTAAAATTCAGTATGTTGTAATGCTTTTCTGAAGTCTAGGTATAAGATAAGTGTTGTTGTTGTTTTTTAAAAAAACATCCACCAGCTTGCTCCATGTCCAAAAATAAAGAATTGATAATTATTTAAACGTTAGTCTACATTTTTGCAGTAGCAGATTCTTCGAGTACTGTAAACATTTCCCTCCAGCAAATCCCAGCTGTATATTTGATTTTAGTATCTCCATTTCCTTGCTGCTATATGCCTGAATTGTGGGGTTTGGGGTGATAATTCTTGAGAAATTGTAAATGACAGAAGGCCCATTACAATCAGGGAGGAATGATGAGCATATGCTGGAAGTCTTCAGGCAATGTTAATTTCTGTATTAAGTCTTTAAATGTGTGCTCTTTGCCTAGGTGAAACGGGTGGGGGTGGAAAATAAGTGTTGGTTTGATGCAGCTGTGAACACTTTGGAGAGCTAGAAAACTGCAGGCCATTTGATTCCCAAGTTAAAGAGAGGAAACCAGAGTTTGACCAACAGCTATTAAGAGGGCCTTATCCTATAGACGCATTCATCTGACTTAGACTTGGTGAACAGAAGAGAGACTATATAGACACCTTTCAGTATGAATTGCCACAACATGCTCCAACTACATTTTATCCATTGCCTGGTATTCCCATTGGTCTCACCCAGCGACTCTAGTGCAATGTCCCATCAGCACATAGTGGACAGGGAAGACAGCTTTGTTGCAGGGTGTGTGTAGCAGGTATGTTACTATTCATGCTCTTCTTTAAAAAGCCAAGATATGCGGCTAGACATAGGGCCAGATCAAGTCCTAGTAGCAGAAGCTTGTGCAAGGATTTCTGCTGGCCCAAGTGGGATTTCCCCTCCTCTCCTTTGCCCCATGCCCCCCAGTTGACACCCCCACCCCTGCCCAACAGTACTCAAGGGAAAGAGAGGGGATATCATTCTATCTTGCAAGCTGAAATGTTTGCACTAATGGAATAATTGCCATAGCAGTATGTTGACTTCTTCTCAGCGCAATCCTTGGGAGGCAATAGAACATTAAAAACCAACAACAGTAAGTGGTTTGCAAAATTGTAGAACAGAAGGGGCACATCTCTACTACTATGATGCACTTCGCTGTGACCTTAAGGCTGTAATTCTATACACTTACCTAGGAAAAGCCCATTAAACTCAAAGGTCCTGACTGTGATAGGTAGTTGCTGAATGAGCAATCTGGAGTTGGGATAGCACAGTAGCAGACTGCTCTGTTTTAGGATTAATATTGTATGAGAACAGTCTTATTTGGTTTAATTTAAATTATATTTTACATTTCCTCGCAGCTGTGTTTTTTAAAAAAATATCTATGTTTGACTGTTCTTAATTGCATAAAAAATATTAAAATATAGTATATGCATGTGTGCGAAGGTTTTGTCAAATGCCGCTAATAATATTGCAGGAAATGTCCAGTAGGTGCTTCCTGATGTTCTAGCACCCACTTTACACATGAAAAGCAAGGCATGTATTAACAAAACATTTTTCCAGAACCAAAACATGGTACTTTGAGAGCACACAAAATCTATCATCCCTGCAGCGGTTCTCAAACTGTGGGTCCCCAGCTGTTGTTGGACTACAACTCCCATCATCTCTGAGCTCTGGCCTTGCTAGCTAGGGGTGATGGGAGTTGTAGTTCAACAACATCTGGGGACCCACAGGTTGAGAAAGGCTGCTCCAAGGCATGGAACAAACATAAGCAAAATAGAACAGAGGTCCAGCTGCAAAACCCGCTTTATTTGTTATACAGTCTGCTACTTCCATGCAACAGCCTCCGCAGCGTGTTACACACACGAAGGTGCACCACGCAATTTAATGGGCAGCAGGGCTGTGGCTGTTGTCCTAACCCAAACAACATGTGGTTTCCCTTTGTTCATCTGTTAGATGTGGACATCTGAGAAATGGAAGCCTGGCTACATAGATGTCTATGTACGTAAGCTTCCCCTGGAGCTGGAGCCATGTGCGATCAGGGTTCCAGCTCGCGGGAAACACTATAATACACAGAGGTCTGCACCGCTATGCTTTAGCGCAGTAACCATTCTCACAGAATAACTGGGCGCCATGAGTGAGGCCCATGTGTCATCAGGGCCCATTGCCTTTTTCATGGTATGGACCCCTTTGTGTCATGAAGGCAGCTCATTCTTGGGAACTTCACCATACTAGGTTTTTCCCCCTCTTGCTTTCATTGTGGCAGTAGCACACTGGACCAAAGATTAAGCCTGCTTACCTTAATATGTATCAGATCAGAGGCTCAGCAAATGGTCTGGGAGCACCAGACTAATGCTCAGCAGGTGTTGATCTGATAGGTAACATGGACAGGAGGCAACTGGGTATTCTATGTTTTTAATTGTTGCTGTTATCAGTTATCTTTTTTTGAATTGGAAATCTACAGATCCAAAACTCATTTCCTTTCTATGAACCAGAAAGCTTAATTGTATTATAGTCCTTCTTCTTCCTCTTTCTCTCCCACCCCTTCCAAAGAACCAGTTCATGTTTTTCCTCTCTGGGGAGACTTCCATCCATTCATCTCCAACTACATCCCCACATGGATGTAGCTCTTGTGAATGGCTTCCTCGTGCAGCACTCTTTTCCATCACCACACATGAGAAAGGGCCTAAAAATAAGTCTTCTGGCAACAGTGCACATGAGGAACCCATAATTAGTGTCCTCAGCTTGGATCTCTTCCTTGAGATGACTGCTCAGAAGTCACTTTGTTTCTGACTGGGGGGAAATGGTTGTGTGAATCAGCACTACAGCAGCTCCTGGGTACCTAATTTGCAAGCTGTATTTTTATCTTAATCCATGCAAGCAGTTGCCTAGAAATTCCATAGAATTGCTTATTCCTCACCTATAACTCTTAATAAAAAATAGGACCGTGCCAACCTATTAAATCCTTAATAGAATATTCTAATGGTTATTAAATCAATTGACTCTGAATCTCACTTTAATAAATGAGTCAGACAGTATTTTCCAATTACTGTCATCCACCACCTTTCTAAAGAGCAGATTATTCTGATTGAATTTTTTTAAGCTGTTCAGCACTTTTAAGATCCCCTCCCTAATACATTTGCTGAAAGAATGTAGCTTTGAAGTGGATATAGGAGAGAGGAAGAATGACCTCTTGAAGGGATGTTCTGGCACTCCACTTCACTTCATATTTATCCCAGGTGTAAACTGCCAGGGTAGCTTTTCACTGTCTGTTTGTTTAGTTGTGACATTCAGTATTTTCTAAAATTTTAAGATTTTCTGTGACTAGAGAAGGCGTGGGGGTGGGGGTGCAAAACAGCTCTCCTTCCAGTCACCATTCCATTTCTTCTAATCTTGTAATATTTACAAGGAGCAACAGGAAGTGAAATGTTATGGTGGAAGAACTGTAGAAGTGTGTGCAGCTGACCTTTCCAAAGTCAATTGTTTTAAAAAGGTGTCTGAAAACCAAGGTATTTTCAGAAGGGTTGCAGTCATCCTGGGCCAGATAGTCACTTGGTGTTTCCTCTACTGGGTCAGTCACAGTTCAGTGCTGTTGCTACCCATAGCACTTTTACTTTCCTAAAAGGTAGTGCGGATCAAAGTGGGAAATGAGGAGAATACAGTGCTACCTCTGGATGTGAACGGGATCCGTTGCAGAGCCCCATTCGCATCCTGAAGTGAACGCAACCTGCACATTCGCGGGTCGCGATTCTCCACTTCTGCGCATGCATGTGACGTCATTTTGAGCGTCTGCGTGAGCGGCGAAACCCGGAAGTAACACGTTCTGTTACTTCCGGGTCGCCACGGAGCGCAACCCGAAAATGCTCAACCCAAAGCATATTTAACCCGAGGTATGACTGTATGTGAGTTAACAGCTTTACAGAAATATTGCATATGGTCCAAGAGAGTGGCGTAGCGTGGGTTGTCAGCACCCGGGACAAGGCAAGTAATTTGCGCCCCCTAACCCGTGGATTTGTGCCCCCTAACCCTAACCCCCAGATGTTGCGCCCGGTGCGGCCGGCCCCCCTGCACCCCCCACGCTATGCCACTGGTCCAAAAAACCTTTACTTACTGTAGATCACAAATATCTCAGTTGGTAGGGTATGAGACCCTTAATCTCAGGGTAGTGGTGGTGGTGATTTGAACCTCACACTGGGCAAGGTTTCTTGCATTGCAGGGGGTTGGACTAGATGACCCTTGTGATCCCTTTCCAACTCAACAGTTCTATGATTCTTTACACAAAGAAAAAAGTAAACCTGCCTAAGCTAATAATTAAGGCAGTGTAAAGACAGATATCTTCACCAGTAGCATTCCCTCTAATTACAAAAGTGAAAACTTTTATTAGTCAACAAAACGAGTGGTGGGACCTCGATCACCCCCCATAGGAATACTTTGTAAAATACCCCTCGCTTTCTGTTGCTTTGTAGTGCCTGACATTGCAGATTTGCATTTGGCTAGCATTGCAGAGGTTGGCATTGCTATCTTCACCTTGACGGATGAAAGATCCAGAGCTAAGCTCCTTTCTTTCCACTTGCTTTAAGTGTGCATATCAACACAAATATTCATGGGGGAAAAATCCCTCCTAAGATTACTCAGTGCATAATATGGCTATTATGGGGATTTCCACCTTCCTCTGAAGCAGCTGTTACTGACCACTGTCATAGGCCAGATACTAGATGCTCGGCCTAATCTTCTATTACACTATTAATTTCAGAATTTTAAGATATTAAAAATCAGGATTTAAGATATTAAAAATCAGGATTGATGTGAGGACTAGGCATTTACTCCGTCTTCTTAACAACATCTGTATTCAACCCTACTGGGATATGTAGTCGTTTAAAATGTGGACTTAGTGAACATAAGTCTTACATTTTAGAAAAACATTGAATTTTATTTTAATGTTTAAATTCAGGAAACAAAAAAGGAAGGATATGTAATACAACAAGACAATTAAGGAAAGAAAGAAACTCACTGATTACAGTTCTTAATATATCACATTTCTGCCATGCATTATCCTGAATCAGTTTATGGATACATATATGCTTACCAAGTGGTCCATCTAACTGTCCTAGATCATGAGCTGGAAGAAGAACAAGCTACTTTGGACTTCTTCCCTGGCTGTATAATGACATCAAAGTAACCGCTGTCATAAACATGGAGGAAGTGACAAATGCTTCCTCTCACATTGGTACAGTTGAGCTTTAGCAAGCCGTAAGCACACCTAGAATCTCAAGACTACACAGCTTAGAGCAGGAGTGGCCAAGATAGATGTTGTGGCCATTCACATCAGTCTCAGCCAGCAGGGCCACTGGGCACCATGTTAACTGTACTTGGCCTAAAGGCTGTGCAATTGCTGGTGCTGTTTTTGACTGGCCTGAGCATTTGCCATGAGAACAGGGGTTGGTAACTAGTGGAAATGCTGTTATCTATCACTAGTAGCATTGTTTCCCAACCACTGGGTGAGGCATCACCTAGATCCCTTGCTAGAGCTCAGGAAGCCAGTGTAGCAGTTTATTAATTGTGCATGTGTACATTAAAATTAAATTAGAGTTCAGGTAACTGTGAACCAATGCATCAGAAATATAAATCAATTTACTTTCCCCTGTTTTAGATGGATACAGTCTGGTAGAATAGCCAACCAATGGCCATTTAGGCTGCAAGTTATATATTATCTGTTAATTTGATAGTTATCCTCTTCAGTTTTCATTCATTTCTATATCAGTCATAGCTACCAGTCATATTAAGCAAACTATGCTTAGGAAGATGTGCTTTAAAAATCCTTTCCCTCTAATCTTGCTTGAATGTTGTACCAGGGACAATCGCGCGCGTGTGTGTTTATTAATCGGATAGTGATTTTACCTGCAAGATCAAACTATTTGTATAACACACTAGTGACATACAGAAGGACCTTTCCTGAGATCTGCTGAGGGAATTGAACCCTGTACAACAGAGCTGGAAGTTGCATCTTACCTAGCAACTGTTTCTAAGTAGGACAACCTATCACTGTTCCCATGGCGGAATGAAAGGAGCTTGCAACACTGTTGGGAAGAAAGACTAATGGTAGGCCTAAGATGGAAGGGAGGGGGGAGGGCACCAAGGGCCTGTAGCTCAGAGCAGGGTAGGTTTTAGGATCAATTTGGTGGTGCTAGGATTGCCTGTAGCTGAACAAATAAAAGACCATTGAGGCTAGTAGGATAGTTATTAATAATATAGTATATTGTGGGTGAGCGGGCGGGGGGGGGGGGGAGAGACTAGTTCAAGCATTAAAGATACTGGGTAATTAGTTGTCATAGGAAAAGATTTCAGATACCAACCCCCTTGAATACCAAAAATTAACATAACAGCTCACAGAATTGAAATAAAAATAAAAATCCTGAATTTTCTTATCTGCCCGCACCCCTCCCCCAGGGCGCCCCCATCATCAGTACATGCAAATTCTTTGCTACTAAAAACTAACCCAAGTAGCAAGGATTTGCACAGCATTTTTGGTTGTCATATAGAGGAAAGGCTAGAGTGAAGGATACATATGAAACTTCATGATAGAAAGGGAAGACTAGGATGGGAATTTTTTTGTGAGTACACTTGCTGGCTGCTCTATTGAGAATTTGCATATTACAGTACATAATAATATACTCTGCAGTCAATCTGTTTGACCTCTTTGTCTGTCTGTCTGTCTGTCTGTCTGTCTCTCTCTCTCTCTCTCTCTCTCTCTATATATATATATCCCTCTCCTCAACCCATTACTTGAAAAAGCCAGTGCTAATTTTTGGGGTGCACATTAACTGATATGGGTTAATAGCAACAAGGAGCCTGACAGTATATCTGCCCACCCTTATTTTGGCATAGCCAATGGGATAGAATGATGCCATATCTAGTCAAGGCCATTCATATTTAACTGACTTAAAATCTGGTACACCAGCATTTATGTTAGCAGGTATCCAGTGCTATTGCATGTGTGCACCATACTTCTAATTAGTGAATAAATATTTGGGGAGGTGTAGCGGTTGCTGATTGGAACAAGATGAAAAGCTGCTTAGTACATGAAGTATATCTTCATGATCCTGCATAAATTCTAATCCTGGAATTCTTTAGCAAGAGATTGGGTTTCAAGCATCGCAAGTGACAATAAACTTTTCTTATATTTTTTCCCACTAGATGAAGGACTAAACCACGAGTGCAAGCTCTGCAACCAGACATTTGATTCTCCTGCCAAACTACAGTGCCATCTGATAGAACACAGCTTTGAAGGAATGGGAGGGACCTTCAAATGTCCAGTCTGCTTTACAGGTGAGTATTCAGGAACTGTTCGTTTTATTCATGCACATTCTCAAATGGTGCCATTTATGCCAGACATTGACTTCAGGTCAGCTTGCATGCAAGTATTAGATTTGTGCTCCTTAGTGGTATTGATTAGGAATTATTTTAAAAGTCAAGTGTGCAGAAAGATTGGACCTCCATCTACCTGAATTGCTTTTGCAAGCACACTCTCACACAATATGTTTTTATCGTATCAATAGGGTGGGTTCCAGAGACCCCATATGCTGAGCAGAAGGTTCCGATTTCTGCCTGTTTCCTCGCCTCTACTGTATCTCATCTTCCACATGCCACACTGCTCTAACCACAAAGTGAGATGAATCCTCATTGTATCCTGCTACATTCCTACCTGATGTACATACATTCTCAAAGGAAGATCATGTGTCTGTGGGGCTGTTGGAATACTTGTTTTCAGCAGAGCATTCTCAAGTCATGCTCCATTTAAGCTGATTGGCCTCTGTGTCTTCATGTCTGCATGTAGAACCAGGCACACGTTGACCCAAGAAGCCACGTTTGAGGTGGTAGGGGATCTTCTACATATACCCATACTTAGATCAGGTTCACCATGTTTATCCCTCAAGTATTCAGCACAGCGCATCAAACTACACATTGTGTATAATATTTTGGGTATAAACGTGCAAATCTGATCTAGGTCTGGGTGGTACAGTTTTCAATAGCTGCTAAAAGCTTTTTTGTTGAAGCAAGCCTACCCAAACATCTAACATTTTAACGCCTTTTTAAAGGATTTTCTATAAGCAAGAAAACAAACAATGAGAAGCTACAACGTCTCCATAGTCATAGATGTGTATTTTTTTAAAAAAAAACTTGCTTTTTATCTATATTTTTATAATTTTATTATGTCTCCTATTAATTGCTGCTTTAATTGCAATTTTAATGAATATTTTTTACATTTTATGTAAACCTCCTAGCGTTTTCTATCAATAAGCAGTATTTACGTTTTGCCAATAAACAGATAAATAAAGCTCCCCATTGGCACCAATGTGAAATTTGTTTACTGCTGCAGAGGGGAAGTTTCCTGGGGAAGGAGTTGTGGCTGTGGAGGAGATGATTAAGCCTTCCTTCCATGTGTGCTGACACCTCATCCAGATTGGCCCTCCCACTTCTGAATTTAAACACACACACATAGTTTACAGCTATGTATTAAACATAACATGTCGCTTAACCAAGTTACTTGCAGCATAACACCTCTATTGAACACTCTATATAGATCTGTTTATGAAAACTGCCTTCATATAACGTCAGCTACCACGTGATGCTTCTGCTGTGACTAAATGATGTGCTTGCCATTGTGTACTCCCTCAAATAAGGTTTTTTTCAAAGAATCCAGGGAAACCTTTTTAAAAGAAACACGAGAAAAAAAGTTATTAAAATAAGTTTTGTGTCTTTTTTAAAAAAATTAAGCAGTAATATCTTCTCTTCTGTGGTCTCATCTGTCGCATGGCCTTCCTCTGGGCCCCAGCCTGGTCTCTTGGAGTGCAACCCACCATGGGTCAGGCCTGGGCTTGGCCACATGTCCTTGCCCTCCCAGTGCTCTCCTACATTTCCTAAGCAGCGGCAAGGTTGGGGCTCCCCTCTTTTTTTCTCCTTCCTCTTTCTCTCTCTTCCTTCTCCTCTCCTCCTTCTCCCTGCATCGCCTCCAGGGCTTTTCTGGCCCCAGAGCGCCACTGGGCAGTCGGCCGGGTGGCCAGGTGCTCTCGCTCCTGACTCGATTTGGGTTGCGCGGGGCAGGACCCTGTCAGTGGTTCCTCCAGTCAATATGCTGGGTGTCCCCGGTTCCCTCTCGGCAGTGATGGCGGCAGCGGCAGTCTCAGCAGCCTGGAGCCAGCCTGGTAGTGCAGTTGGCTCTGGCTGGCTTCAGGAGCTGCTCGCTGCCATGACGCCCGCCATATTGCCTCGCCAGAAGTCCCCATATGATGTGTCTTGTGCCGTTGAACCAATCACACAACATTCATTCCTTATTAATAAATCTACAACACTTAAAATATAAATCCATGGACATTAAATGAAATCCGGGGACAGATTTTGTCCAGGGACAGATTTGTAAATCCAGGGACTGTCCCCGGGAAACGGGGACATCTGGTAACCATAACTTCAAAGAAACTATCAAGTGCATTTTCCTTACTTCTGTACCTCTGCACTCTTCCAATCTCCCCTTATCCCCACTTTAAATCAGCTTCGCACTGCCACCTCCTCAAGCCCCCTTCCCATGTTACTGCTTCCCCACAACCAGAGGTAATTGATGCTCCAGGAGTCATGACTTGGAACCATGCCTTCCTTTCCATTGTTGTGAGAAACCTCAGGCATTTGCTGTTTATAGGCCTATCTGTTGCCAATAAGACAAGCTCCATACCACCCTGGCAGGGGTACGAAACACACTGACATACTGGAAGAAGCATAAACCTGCAACTGTCGCTGAAAATTAAACCATAAAGACTGCATACAGACCTTTTATGTTTGACAGCAATAATGCGCCTCCAAATTATACCCTGAATCATAGTGAATAAATGCAGGATTTCTTTTTTCTAAAAGAGGAAAATCAGTGGTTTGCACAGCTCTCTATCAACGGGAAGCAATTTGGGGTTTTTGTTCTCCACTGATGCACTTTGATAAGAAAACATGACCCTTCGTACTTTCGTATTAGTCCTTCTTGTTTGGCAGCTCCATTCCCAATAAAATGCAGGCATCCACTACGAGAGCCAAATTAAAGTAAGATTTCTCTTCTGTTGGTTGAAGTTGCTGCTACTGATTATTACCTTCCCATATTCAAGTTAGACATGTTTTCCTGCATTATAACAATTTAGTTAATTTTCACTACACAGCTTGCAGTAATGATGTCTGAGGCTGTAGATAGTTTTGCTTTCAACCGGATGCCTGTCAGGCATCTGGGTTCAATAATTCCTTCAAGCATTTCTTTTGCATTTTAGTTTTTGCATTAATTGTACAGGATTTTGCGCTCTCTCTCTCTGTGTGTGTGTGTGTGTGTAAGTGTTTCCCCCCTTTATTCCCTTAATACAGCTTGTGATTCAAAGAGTTAAGTTTAGGATGGATTTTTAAAAAACAACAGCATACGAGAAAGCGTATGAAAAGCAACCCTACTTGTGGTTCTCACCATAAATAAGTTCCCTGATTAAAATAATAATAATAATAATAATCCTTTAATATTTCAGCCAGTGGCCCTGTAAAATGTATAAAAAAACCCATTTTCCATTTTTGCTGATGGGGTAAATAGACACAGCACATTAATCATAAACAATGATGTTTTATGAGTAATATGCTATTAAATTATTTTAGTGTGTAGAATATTAACAAAACCAAAAATCACCAATACAAGTTTTATATGGAAAATGGAATACAATCCTTTTTAAGGTAATGAGAAATGTGATTAAAATGTATGACTCACAAGAACGCTATTCTAATTCTTTTCTCTTTTCTTTTTTTGGCATTCAATTAGAATTATTTTAATGATTAGGAATGGAGTCAAAGTTAAATGCCAACGTCTTTAATAAATCCTTTCCCTGTCTATACAGATTAATATTGTAGATGCAAACTTTTTTTAGGTCACAGTGCACCAGGCATCCATCAGAAGTCAGTTCTGCCAACCCAAACACTGCCTCTGGCATATACAATTTAATTATTAATAGTATGTCTCCTAGGTAAACTGTTACACAGTCTTAGGGCCTTGTTTTGTAGTCATTAAAATTGAACATGTTTATATTATTGAAACCCTTGCATTCAGTGTGTACTCAGAGTTGATCTTAAAGTATCCAAAGAGAATTTACCTGCAGTTGTGTTTTACGTTTATAGACATTGCCCCAAAGTAGCTGTGGGATATAATTTTAACATTAACACATTTAAATATAGAAATAGTTTGCTAGATTTAAGTTTTGGGCAAATGCATAAATAAATAAAAATAGTGGGTGGGTGTTTTTGTGCTATTGTATCTGTCGCTTCCATATTTCACAGTAGCAAGGATTTGTTTATTTTCAAATGTTGCTTTTGATGTTCAGCACATTGTGGTGCAATCTGAAATTATTGTGGCGAGGGGAAAGGTACATTTCTTAGTGTTTGAGATTGAAACGTTATTTGATTATGTTTTTACCAGACATATAAGCACAGTTCTTTTACAAAGAAAAGAAAATTAGGACTTGGATGTAGAGCTGAGCAATCGTGGCTGGTGCCTATTATAGCAACAGTATAATCAGAAATTACAGGGTTCTTGGATAATTGTACCCTTTGCAATTGCTGTGAGTTAATGAGGAAATGTTCACAAAAAGTCTTTCCATGTATAAAACGATATAACAAAAAGTTCACTTTTTCTTTTTAATGTTTCAGTGTTTGTTCAAGCCAACAAGTTGCAGCAACATATTTTTTCGGCCCATGGACAAGAAGACAAGATCTATGACTGCACACAGTGCCCACAGAAGTTCTTCTTCCAAACAGAACTGCAGGTACTCAGCTTATTGAAGGGGTTTCAGTAGAGATGGTTGTAGCATGTATTCTTCACCAAAGGTGTCCACGTGGTGGATCCATAGGACTGGTTTCTGTGAAGTGCAATGATGCTTCATCAGAATTGAGCTTAGGGATGGTCAGTAGACAGACATATTTGCAGTTAGCCCATATGTAAGACTGTCCAAGCTGCATCTTAAGAACTGCTAGGGATTCTACATGAGAACACATTTCTGTGCTGCAGACTTGAAGGAGGATGATAGGTCTTGTAGATTCATCCTTTGGCCAGATTACAAGAAGGTAAGACTGTGGTAGAACTGCAGAGTTTGTAGCATCACAAAGAAAGAAACAAATGCACAGAAGTATAATTTTACTTACACCTTCCGCTCTGGAGGAAGCGATAACTGAACTTGAGTTGGAGTTGGAGTTGCCAACAGTCTTGATTCTGACCATGGAAGGATCTGAGGGAAGCGCTGTCCATTTCAAGTGCTTTGAATTTGTATGGTACAACTGGCCTGACATGCTAACCCTTCAGCTGCAACCCCGGCCCCCATACACCTTCTGGGTTCTCTGCTGATACCCAGTTGGAGACTGTGAGAAGGCAGCTGTAACTTGGGAGGACAGGGATATTCCTGTGTGAGAATTGAAAACTTTATTAAAGGGTTGATGTATAAAGCTGGCAAGTTGCAGCTTGGGGAAGAGGGCTATACCTTTAAAAACCTCCAGTCGAGGCCCAGGGCTTGCGCTGCACCTTTTCTGTCCTGCACTCTGTCACAGCTGAAGAAGATGATGACCAGCTGGAGCAAAAGAAAATAATCATCTTTGAGGGCCTGCATCTATTCACAAATACCATCCACATACATCAATCTTCTCAACAAACCCCCCTTTTCCTTTGTCCCTGCTCGTCAGTTGTAGAGAAGAGGTGCACCACACACACCATGACAGTGACAACAAAAGTGTGTTTGTGTAAGTGCAAACCCTTTCACTAATTGCTACTTTGCCACTTCCACCTACAGATCCCCATTAGGGTCATTTCACACATTACAAGGCAGCAAACCTGGATTTGCATTGCCATTGAGTATTTACTTAACAGGCTGCTGTGACCAATCTGTGCTCCCTGATTAGTGTGACAGTAAGATGTATTCGATTACAAATACACATCTACTGCATCCACATATTACATTTTTAAGTGTAAACTTAACACATTTTAGACGTATTTTTAAAAATGTAATGTGTGATGAAGCGGTCTTTATTGATGTCTCTTTCAGGCTCCTGAAATAAGTCAGGTCAAAATTAAACTGTTCTTGGGTGAGTGGTAGAACCAAGAGGTAGCAATCATATTACTATGCAAATAGCAAATGTACAAAAGGTATTAAAAATCAATTGTTTTAATTATTATACTACATAGTCTCTCTCTCCCCTCTTGCCCCTGATAGATTGAATATTCCATGCAGAAATCTCCATGTCAGGGCTTAATCTCATCTGGCAGTCCTCCTCTTGAACTTAGAAGAAAGCTTTGTCTTTTGTTAAAAGTAGAATTCTTGAGTCCCTAGTGTTCATTTGTAAACCCATATTTTGCTTTCATTGGGACACATTAGTTCTCTAGAGAGAAACAGAAAAGCAAGTCTAGAGCTCTTACATGAAGTTAGAATTTATTTTAAAAGGTCTCTCAGTTGCTCGCACATAGCAGCTATAGATTTGCCAAGAATGGTTTTTGTTACACCTGCTGAAAATTAAGATTCTGAACCATTTCCCATTTTACAAAAGTATCCACATGTAACAATGCTTTTTTTCTTCTTAAAGAGATGTTCTTAAAGGTTGTAACTTATGCATTCCTGTGTTGAAATGGATGTACCTTCTCCACCTGCTAAAGAACTTGTGAATCTAGACACCTCAAATACAGCCTATGTTTTTTTTTTATAAAAAGAACAATAGTCTTAGTCTTCCACTAATAAAAGGCACGAAAGCTGATCATGTCTGAGAATGTCCGTCCCGTCAGTTACTGAGAAGTTCATTCTTGTCTGTGATGAGTGAAGGTAGAGCTTTCTCAAAGTTGACTTTTAGGAGATCGTCTGGAGTAGATACAATAGAAATAATGCTTTTTCAAAATGGATTGCCACTGCAGCCTGGGATTTGGTGTGTGAACATCGTGAGAAGTTTTCCATGAGATTATTATCTAATTATTCTGAATCACTTACAGTTGGATTTTGGTACAACAAATGCAGTATTTTTCAACATTAGCTAATGTTAAACATTAGCTAACAAACGGAAGGAAAACGTCACAACTTTACAAATAAGGGAAGGACGGGAGAATCATTGTGACATGAAAAGAAAACACATTATAGGAGGCAATTCTGAGCTTTGATAGAAGAAGGGTGATTTGTTGGCAGTTTTCAGATGAGGATAGAAGGAAAAGGAAGGACAGTAAGGCAGGTGGGAATTATAAACATGGGCAGCGGTTTGGCAATGCACTTGCTTAGGAGGACTGTGTTAATTTCCTATCTTAGAGATTTTCAAGGAAAGGTCAGGTTGTCAACAATGTTACTGCCCTCCTGGAAGCCAAGAGGAGCATATTAAGAAATCTCTTATAACTGAAACAGCAATGTCTGAAAGGGTATTTCATCACACTCTGGGTGGTGTATCGCACCCTCCATGACAGCCCAAATTGATACAGAGATCCATCCAAGCAGATCTTTCACTAGATTATCAGCCTGCTAATTTCAAGAGCTGCAGCCAACCTGGGTCTCTTCTGGGTCAGCCAAAAGGTTACATGGTTGAAATGACGTTGCTTGCGCTTGATCAGCTCTAATGATACTATTACTCAAGCTATTGAGCTGCCACTCCTTAGGGGAGAAGTTGCTTGTGTTTAATTTCTAGACAGAGACTATGAGAGAGCTTCCAATAAAACCTCTAAGAAAGAGATTATGGTGGACATGGAGTCAACAGTATCATGCTTAATATTTCCTCTATGACGATTAATAAATAACAGAAAGGGGTGAAGCATTCTAAACTTTCAACTCAAGCGATCAATTTAAATTTTCAAGGATATCTTCACAAGGAAAAAGGCTAAGAATTTTTTTTAAAATGAAGCAAAGGATTAGATTTGACATTTCAAGATCCCCGGAGTCATTGGGAAGAGGGGGAGCAGCCACTGGTTTTCAGGCCCTGGAGGCCAGCTGTGATTATGCATCCAGTAAGGAATATCTTATCTGTTCTTCTCCTTTGAAAGGAAATCTACCTGAAATCCAATTAACATCACTCAGCTTTAGGCCAACATTTTCATATATTATAGTCTTAATTTTTCAGAGGTCTTGAGCATCAGCAGCTGCTATTTATAACAGAAAAAGAGGCACAGTGTTATTCAGCGCTCCAGACATAAGCACCTGAATTTAGGAATTCTCATAATGCCATAACTTACATCAAAGTGCCCTAGCTCTCAAGAAAGCGCTGATTGCCACCACTTCCACTAACTAATGTGTGAACTCAGTGCTTAAATATGACAATTTCAGTCAGCTGCGGTAGGCAAACAGGCTTCTTCAATATGGTAGAGAATATTTCTAAGAACCAAGTGATATTCCCAAGTATATCATAGACTGGAGAGAGGTCTTCCTTTGCACCAGGGCTCAGACTTGGAAGCTGCTTTCAGACCATGTTCTGAGTGTTTTTCCGTCATTGCTAAGCAACCACAACTTGTTTTCTTCTCATGAGTTCCAGGCAAGGTTGAGGCCTAGCATATAACTTATTAGAATTTAAACACTAGCTGGGGATCATCATATTCTGCCACAGCAAACTTCACAAATAAAAAGAAACACATCTTCCCAGGTATAAGTCAGCAGGATTCCAAATGTGACAACACAAGGGGAAAGAAAATAGTGCCTCGTTCAATTAACTTTCGAGTCTCGTTATATTAATTTTATTGTGGTGAAAACCTTTTATTTTGCAGAGTTTTAAAGATTGCATTTGAAATTTGGAGTGGGGTTTTTCTTTAGTCTCTGTTTACATAGAGGTGAAATTACCAAGGACATCTGAAAAGTAATCATGATATTGTCCCTCAGGGATGCCTGAAAACATCTGTACATAAAAGAGGTCTCCAGTTTTCTTGGCAGTCCTTTTCCCCAAACAGTTAACGTAGATGTACTTTGGTACAAGAGAGTTTGTTACAAAAATGTTTGGGGGGCGGGAACCTGAAAATGTATGAATGACATGACTAAAGGAACATGTTTTAAATTCCTTCCACTGTTCCATTTCTCCCCTGGGGATTAAAGGTCTTTAGAGCCATATTAGTCTTTCATAAGGTAATTCTTTTCTGAAAAAGAAACTTCCTGATCTGGATTGTGTGAACCCAACCTTATTTGATTGGCCTATTCAAATATAATCACTCCCAGTGGGTAGGTGGTTCATTAGGGTGTGAATATTTATAGCCCCTTGTAAAATCAACTAGATCTGATGTGTCAGTCACATTGTAGAATGAGGACGTAAAATGATTAAATAGCTTAGCTGTGTCTTATGCACTGGCTTCTTTTTTTCACAGGGATTCTTGTAATAGCATATAGAATGACTCCTTTTTCTTCAGAGCTCCAGTTGTTGAAAATGGTTCAATTGAGCATCTTAGACTGAGAAAATCAGTTCAATATCCCATATTAAACTGAAACCATTAAAAAAATGTTGCATTAGTTGCAGTGTTCATAACTACTAACAATCTCTGCTTAGCTCCTCTTTTTGTGTTTCTTTGTTGTGTTTTGCCTTGTTGAACTGTTAGCCTATTTTTTAAGGTTTTTTTATGCTTGCTGTGTTTTTTATTTTTAGGAGCTGCTTAGCTGAAGAGTGCTGATGCTTCTAAATTGTACTTTGATTTGGTGGCATGACTGTTGCAGACCCAAGTTATCCAAGTATCCCTGTTTCCCAGGGACATCCCTGATTTAGAGAAGCTGTCCCGGTTTCTGATTTGATTCCGGAATGTCCTCCTTTTCCTTGGGATGTCCCTATTTTCATTGGAGAAATGTTGGAGGGTATGGGGTGATCGGACCCTTGAGCCGTTTCAAGGCAATCCTGTATAGGGAAGAATTTTTTAAATGTTTAATTATGTTTTTGTATATGTTGGAAGCTGCCCAGAGAGGCTGGGGCAACCCAGAAAGATGTGTGGGGTATAAATAGCAAAAGTATTATTTTTATGGAATGGGATGTCCCTATTTTCACCAGAGAAATGTTGGAGGGTATGCTGTTTTGCGTTGACAGTAGTGGATTTATTTCATTGTTCAAATGAGATAGCGGAAAGTCTAGTGTGCCTAATGAGAGGGCTGGCCCTGTTTGTCTAAGTTTAAAAAAAAAAAACGTTAGGTCAATGAGTACAGTATTTCCTGCAGCAAATGTAAATACCAGTCATCAAGGTAATATTAATTTGCTAAAGCAGTTGAGAGAAGCAGGATATGGTGGAGGAAGGGAATCCAATTTTCATATAGGAACAATAATTGCGCTATCACTTGCACAAAATGCAAATAAACATAACTAGGAAAATGTTATTTAGCTATAGCAATTTACATGTACCCACTGTATGTAAGAAACATGTAACAGCCCAGTGATATTTTGAAGTTTTGAGAGTGAAACTGGAGGCTCCACCTTTGGAGGAATGCCTATAGAAATTACAAGGGAAGTTGAGGAATTTCAGTAACTTTCTGTTGGACCTGCATGCATTCAAAAGACATAAGCAACTTAATTCCATCTTTCAAAACATAGAGGAAATCCCATCCAATCCCATCCAAATTAAAGGAGAGCCCAATAGCAACAGCGGAACAAAGCCTGATCATGACATTCCTCAGAGAGCCCTCTGGCATGGTTTGCTTATGCTTCAGGATTTGAATTGGGCCAGACTAATATCTGGGTTTGGTTCAGAATTCTGTTCAGCACACAAGACCAAAGACATTCCTGGGCCTTGCCTTGTATGATCAGAGCCTTTCTACAGGGCCAGCAATGTCTTCAATCCAGACGTTTCCAGATTGCAGACTAACTTAGAAAATAATTCAGACCACTCAGTACCAGCATTGGATTGGCTCTTCACTGTATAAACATATACCTTTTCCTGTGAACGAGCATTCATATATTACAAATTAATTAACCCCTTAACAAATGTTAACCATGCTTTTGTTCACCACAGACTGATTAAGCTGATGAGCCTTTTTCACTCAACTCTTGAAAAAGCACTAAACAGATAGCATGGTGAAAAATACTCTAATTTGTTTAATCTAAGATGAAAGATTCTGATTGAAATGCTTCTGTAAGTATCTGCTGGAAGAGTCATCAGTTCACCCTTTTTGTAATTCTTTAAAAACCCTTATAATATGAACAGAAGGGTGATTAAAGGAAACTAATCTTAATTGGATGATTTTGAAAATGTTGTTTGAGGGTGCAGTATTTATTCTGGACTAATTAATTTGGAACAAAAATCTTCTGAACACAGCCTTTAGACTTGGGAGTAGGCTAAATATGCATAGCAAAACAATATTAGCTGGGTAGAGTTAAGCTTTCCATTTGTATTTGTATATATCCTCCAACAGCTCAGTTATGTTTGACCACCATTAAGCTTCCTGCTAATGCAACCTATATTAGTAAGTAGTTTTCCTACGCTAAGTGTGAATCACCATCTCTTTATTCTACAGCTTTTTCCTCCCTTTCATTTTCCTGCTGTTAGAGACCAAGAACTGACCTTAGATTACCCTTCATCTGACTCATAGTTGACAACAGATGGCCATTTCTGGGACTGTCATCAGGGTGACTTTTGAAGCACCCATGATTACTGTATTAAAGAGCCTCATGACTAGTTCACCCTCCCTTCTCCTCTCCCACCAGCCCTGGCTCCATTGTCCTCCCTTAAGATTTCCCCATTCAGAAACTGCATGTTGAAACTTATTACCTCCCAAAGTACTGCTGCAAATCTCTAGATGATCCAAGCACGTGCTGGAAAGAAAGCTTTGTGTTCCACATATCAGAAGGGTCTGATGAAACAAAATTTCCTGTGTTTTAGAAGTGGAAAGTTAACACTGCAAATTGTCTCTTTTATATTTGAGTTTTCATTCCCCAAGTTGGTTTTGCTCTAGTGACACTGTTTAAAGGTTGGGCTTGAATGGGTCTCAGTAACTTTTTTGGCTTTGTCCTTCATGAGTTCTTAGGTGCTTAGGACTTGGAATGCTGGAAAGATAGCCAAAGCTATCACTATCAGGGAGAATGTAGACTTGACACCTCCTGCCACTCTCTGTTATCTCCAATAAGCTAAACAGAACCCGTTCAACAGCACGTACATTTCAGCAAGCAGAAAATAATGTGTCACTGGAGCTCAAAAGCAATGGTAGTGCTGTGTCAGGCAGCAGCCCAACAAGATGTCTTTTTTTTATGGGGCAGAGGGCTGTGTCCTGGCAACTTTGGAACTTGTTCACCATCTCTCGACTGGATTGTCAGCAACAGAGGCAGACATTCAAAAGGTTTGTTTGGTGCTGGTTTGCATGTGTAAAAAAAGCTAAAGGTCCCCAAGAATTGCATTTTTATGGGCACGGTGGCAGGAGCAGTGGTGCTGGCTAGAAGCTGTCAGTTGGATTTATGGTGCTGACTATGAACAGCACCATTGTATCATTAGACCCCAGCTCTGGTTCCTCTTTGGTTGCTCCATGAGGGAAGCAGGTTGAGGCAGAATCGATAGTCTTGCAGTCTACACACAACTGTTCTCTAGGCGTAATACGTTCTCCATTTTTGCTCCCAGACTAAAGAACACCAAACCTGGGGAATAACATTCACTATTAACATCAGAAGCCAGTGTTGTGGTGGTGTTCCTGTTGTCCTATGGGAAAGCGAGCGCTCAATATCTTCAGCAGCGGTCAGAGGCCACTGAGGATACCGCTGCTGCTGTAGCAGCAGTGCATCCTTCCTGGGTAACTCCAGCATCTATTTCTGATGCCTCTGCAGTTTGGTAAATACATGAGGTACACTGAGCCACTTGTCTAAGGCAGCAGCTTGAAAGGGGCATCGGAAGAAGCTCCCTGCTGCCCCCTCTGGAAGCCACCACCACGAGCCCTTCAGAAAATGGGCACCTTTTGCTAGTGACTGCCCTGCCGCTGGAGCTCCTGTTGCCAGCAACTACTGGCTGGATATTTTGACAAAGCCCTGTTATTTGGTTCATCTGCAGTGTCTGTAGCAGGAACAGCCAACATGGTGCCCTCCAGATGTTGTTGGACTACAACTCCCATCATCCCTTACCATTGGTTGTGCTGCCTGGGGGTGGTGGGAGTTGTAGTCCGCAAGCATCTGGAAGACTTTCCATTAGCTACCACTAGTCTACAGTAGGTAGAGGCCTCTGGTGCTGAGGGGTACAGCAGAAGCCGGCCCCATCTTGCTCAGAAAGCAAAATGGCTTGCTCTGGACCAAGGGGGTGGCAATTCATCAGTTTATATTATAGATAGGAGAATAGCTTGACCAAGCCACCTATGACATTTATTTGGGCTCCCCGCCTTTGAAAAACTGATTCAGTTTTTCTTTTCATTGTTTTGATCGGTCTACAGTGGTACTTCAGGTCACAGACACTTCAGGTTACAGACTCAGCTAACCCAGAAATAGTACCTCGGGTTAAGAACTTTGCTTCAGGATGAGAATGGAAATCGTGTGGCGGCAGTGGGAGGCCCTATTAGCTAAAGTAGTACCTCAGGTTAAGAATAGTTTCAAGTTAAGAACGGACCTTCAGAATGAATTAAGTTTTTAACCTGAAGTACCACTGTATTCTACAGTTTCTTTATGTTAAGAGATTTTTGTGACTTCTTTCATTCTCTTTGTGTCCTTTCCCCCCCTTTTCATCTATGATATGAGTCAGAAGAAGCAGGATGTTCATTCTGTTGTGAAGTGCTCCCAGGGGCATTTTGACCTACTGCTGAAAGAGGTGCCTTGCTGTCCTGTCCTTACTGTGGAGATAGAGATTTCACCTCTTAGCCAGGAAAAACTGCAGTCGCCTGGACACCAGCAGATGAAATCATAGCAAGGTGCTTCCTGCAGTAAATGGCAGCATGATGTATCCATAAATCCCCAGTCTGGAATTGCTGCTGTCATGACAAACTCCGCTTCTGCTTTCTGTCTGTAAAATGGGGATAATTATTAGTGACAGTTTTCCTATACCATCAAATATTTTGCCAAGGCAGCCTTCTTTGGGTATGTGTTTTATAAGGATTATGAAGCATCATTAGCAAACCAAGAGTAAACAGAAAACATGAGGCTTAGAATAGGAGAAGCATAAATCTGAATCTAATCATAATCAACCCTTAATCTAAACAGGGTGGGGATGCTGTTGATGCATTGTTTTATATGACTGTTTCAGACACAGAAAGGCTGCTGTGTATCTTGAAAGATCTATTGTTTGCTATTGACAGGGTATGCTAGAGCAAGATATTTTCCAGAGCCAAACCTGTATTTTAAGAGGAATTCGCATTTGTATCCTTTATTGTGATATTTGGCGGCAAGTCTACAGCTAGTAACAGTCTCTGCCCTGGAGCTATGAAGGAGTAAGACTCCATTGTTGGAGAGAGAGTGGTGCTCTGTGTAAAAACCTGAGATGTGGTAGGCAAGATGAATCGCGCTTAAAAGCAGTGCTTGCGGTGCTGTCATTTAGAACAGGGAACACTGAAGCTTTAAACGAAAGTGAAAGGCAGGATAAACGCCCCCTTTAAAAGTGGTGGAATTCTTAAACTGCCTACAACAACAAATCCTTTCCATTGATGACTGCACTGAGGGCAATACAATTTGGCAGTGGATGACTCTCTCTTGGGATGAGATGTACAGAATCTTTTTTTAAAAAAATGTAAATACAATCATTTTGTAACAGCATGGCAAGTATTTTATGGAGGCGCATGTACCAGAAATTCTATAAAGAAGTAGGCTTGGCGTGACTTTATTCTCAGAGCATTTTATTTGCTGCTTTAAGACTGATTAACGTGTAAAATAACTCAAACAAAGGACTCTGTGACACAGCTGATTCCTGACCATTGCCTTTCCTCTCTTCTGCTAAATTCCATACTTACGGTGCAATCCTGTACAAGTCTACATAAAAGAAAGCCCCGTTGAGCTCAGTGAGACTTACCTCCTGGTAAGAGGAGATAGAATAGCAGCCTTGATCATTTACATATGAGTTAAATTTAAGTCCTGGCTTTCTTCTTTAAAAGAATCAAATTTTAGTTTAGTATACATGGCAGAGTCTTGCTCGCCCTGCTGGTCAAGTTTCACGTGGTTTACATGGTTTAATGCCTTCCTGTCATTGTTGATTTGTGTTGGCTTTTAAAATAGTCCAACTCAGAGCTGAGGGTTGGGCACACTTTCCACAATGTGGCGCTGCTTAATAATCGTTCCACTTCAGCGAGGTCTCCATAGTGGCATGGTGCCCTGTCCATTGGCATAGTTTAGCATGACAATGGGATTCAGCACTGGTTCTGTGTTATATGTTTTTCTTTAACAGTGTCCACTGTCCCGTCAGTATAGAAGGGCAACAGGGCTAGCTACGTAAGGCTTGTCTTAAGATAGGGTTTCAGGTTTTATTTAGAATTTGTTTTGTGAGTTAGCTTTTGATCAAGCCATGGCTTTTTACTGTAGATCCCTCTGCATATTTGAAAGTATTTTCCTAAGTAACTTGCATTTACCTCTGGATCTTCTCTGGGTGGTGCATACAGGTAATTTATTTCTGCTACATGAAAAATTTAGGCCGGCTCTTCCATTAGGCAGAGTGAGACAGTTGCCCCAGGTAGCTGATATTGAGTGTCATGAAAGGGGAGAAAACTATTAGCTGTTTAGTTAATTGTCACTGTATTTTTCCTCAAAGGAGCGACAGAAGTGTTTGTGGCGTTTTCTGCTTCAGAAGCCAAAACAATTTGAACTTTAGAGTTGTTGTTGTTGTTGAATTTATAAACCGCCCTATATCTGGAGGTCTCAGGACGGTTCACAGAGGGTACTTGGCAAGAGTGAGGGAGAGACAATGTTTGCTGCTCCACCCTCAGGAAGAAAAATATCTTGCACTGGCCCTGAGGGCACAAAATATCATCTTCACATGATACTTCAATGTACAGCTTCAAAAGGCAGCTCCTCCCACCCCCTGCTGCTTTCCTAGTTTTGTAATGTATTTATTCTACTAAACACATCAGCAAAACATAGGGTGCATATCAGTCTTTGAATGGTAGTTTCTCGCTCTGTCTGTGCGTGTCTTCCTGCAGATATATACCATACCATGTAGAGAAATGCTGTACCATTAAATATTAGCAGTGCATTTTGCTTTGCTTTGAGTTTGTCAAGGTGAAAGGTGATTGTGCAGGAAAATGGAACACTATATTTGCTGTGCGACAGGCAGTAAGAACTCGCTCCCATGCTCAGTTATAATTCATGACTGTACTGGTGGGAAGTCCTTATCCCTCTGTGGAGTTAATGCATCTCTACTGTAGCCTGCTGAGAGCACCCTGCGTCCCCTCCCACCATCTGTGCATTCACTTGCGTGCCTTCGCCAGCTCTCTTTGCCGCGAGATCTCTTGGTGTTAAAACTGTCAAAGTACTTCTGCCTGGTAGAAGTGGCTTGATGGTGTGTATTAATGTTAAATTGTCGTCTAAATGGAAAAGAGCCAGAAGAGAGATTTATTATAGGCCCCGTTTTTGAAAACACTATACTGATGGGTGTCTGGCTCTTTTTAAAGGACTTTGGAGTCTCTAATTTGCTTTGCTTTCCTGATGGAATTTCTGTATGGGAAAAGTGATGAACTAAATGGCTTTTGTCAGTTTTCTGGATCTTCTGCTGATTTGTTGGCACACTGACCTTTTATTTCTTGAAGCATTTGCATCCCACATTTGCCTGAAATGTAGCAAACTGAACAGTATTTACCCACCCATTGCCTAATTTGTGCCTGCAACTATTTTTCGCTTTCCTCATGCTTATTTCCTCTCTGAACTGAGGCAGCCCTCTCAGAGTCAGAGAGTTAATTGCCTCCATGTTTCCCAAGGCATGGAAATCACATGACCAGAAAATATAAGCAAACAGTGTCGTTTCTAAAATAGACCCCATATGAAGATTTTTTTATTGGGTGAAAGGGCTGTCTGAAGAGAACTGAGCTGTGACAAGAGCCTGGAGTACACAATAGGAGGGTCAGAATTGGACCACAGAGATTTAGGATGGCACTCTTATTACCATGACCCCTTGCTGCTGCCCTGGGTTCTATGACTACAAATAAGATGGAAAGATATAGATATACAGATAGTAGCAATGCAACAATAATATATTTATGGATTTCACAGTGTGTGTCGATGCAGTTTGTTGTTAACACAACTTTAGAACATAAATCAAATCTAGACCTCAGTTGCCTGTGAATAACTTTAACAGATGTGATATCATAAGAGGCTCAGTGTGTTGTGAATTGCAAAAATGACCTTTTGTGTTTGTTCGTGTTTATAATCTTTCAGAGCTTTTTTTTCACTGAGATTTAGTATCCACAAATGTCAGGTGAATGTTCAACATTAGCAACTACCTAGGCTTTCTCCCAGAACATTGGTAGGCTGTGTAACTATGATGAAGTTCTCTTTTCTCACCACTGGAAGTGTCTTTACATACTCTCTGCCTTGTTTTATAGCATAAAAGATAGAAAACCAAGAATTTGTTGCACAGGATCGAAATACCTTCCCTTAAGGAAGATTTTCTGTTTTGGGAATGGTTCATTTTGCTAGCACTCAGACCGCAAAACATTGATTTCCACCCCCTAGCTTCCTAGGACATTTGGAGCACTGTGTGTATAAATGGCCATGCAGGAATCTCAGCGTCCATTGGATAGTGTGTATGATGTCACTGGTGATAAACCTCTCCAACATGGCCCATGCCATTTTTTTAACTCCTTGTTTTCCTCTGAGGAAGGGCTTTTCAAAATAAAATCATGCTAATGTTCTCAGTTGGGCAGTCCCCCGGGTCACTGGAGCACTCAGCCAGTGCTAGGTGGGATGTGTTTTCTTTAAGAAGCAGCAAGCTTTTCCACCTTCCCTTTTGCTATTCTGCCATTTCAGAACATGAGTAAAATTGATTAAGCAAAGGGGAAGTTTTCAGGAGATCTTCCAGCTTGGTTACACACACAGAGTGAGAGAGAAAGTCTGGAAACTACAGCATGACTTCCCTTCTCCCATTCTATCTATTACATGGACACCGTATATCAAACTGCAGGCATTGATTGGAGTTAGCGCAAGTATAGCTCTATATAAAAAGTTTGAGCTTTTTTCTTATTATCTTTAAAAGCACCGTATGGTGAGTGAAGCATCATACAAAAGTTCAACGGTGTTTTTTTAAAAAAAATAATAAAGTAGGGCAAAAATGACTTGAGAAGCTCAGTGTCTAGGTTTTCTTAGGTGAAAGATCACTTTGAGATGACATGGCTGAGTAGTCAGGTTGAAATCCTTCTTGGTATTTTATTAATTTTGCACCAAGATAAATCCTGAAATTCTGACAAACTCCATGACAGGTGAAATTCCTTCTTGCAGAATCTGCTCAGCAAGAGGCTGCTCATTTCGTTCTGTTCTGAGGCAGGCAACAGGAGGGCAGCTTTATAATCAGCCCTCAAAGGACCCCCAGCCGCCCCAGAGTCTTGGGCTGATTGAATAACTCCTGGGCCTCTTCCCCTAGGCCTCCATCAGCAGGGGTCCTGTGGAAAGCAATCTCCTGCAGACTGGCACAGAAGTGAGCTTTAAACTACTATTTTCTGCTCTCCAGAGGAGCCTGGAGTACTAAAAGATAGATGGACTGCAGATATTTTATGAGAAACTGTCAGAAGAAGAGCAGGGTAAATGTTTTTTTTCCCATTCTTCTTTGAGTCATGTGCTACATCATTGTACAATTTCTCCCAGAGTCTTGTACATTTAAGGGAAGGAATTAATTGGTTGCCTACGCTAATTTCTTTTCCCTGTATTCCTCTTTTTATTTTTCACTATTTTTTTCCCTTTCTGTTTTATTTTTTTTTAAAAAAAATATTCACTCAGAGGCCCTCTGCTTAACCACAGTTGCAGAAAATCAGTACCATTTGCACTGAAATATTTATAATGACAGAATGAAAAATTGGATTCATTTTCTGGCTTGTAGCCGAACAGTCGGCAACTTTGTGCAGTGTTGTTCAGCATCTCCCTCCCTTCGTTTCATTGGGCTTGTCTTCCAGCACATGCACACACAGAGAGGATGCTTCATAGGAATGCTTACAAAACACAGTCTCTCTCTCTCTCTCTCTCTCTCTCTCTCTCGCTCTCGCTCTCGCTCTCGCTCGCTCTCATCACAGCAATGAGAAAACAAGTACTACGTAACCTTTCAACCATTTATAATATGTATAGTTGGAGAGAGAGGGTGGAAGAAGGTAAAACAAGTAGGGGAGATTATGAAAGATGACAAGTAGTAATCTATTTTGTGTGGGGAAGCAGTGTACAGATGGAATTCCGAGGATTACTTCAATGTATTCATTGAGAGGCAGTGTGTGGATTTAACGCTAGACAGAACGCCTGGAACTTCCTCCTAATTCTTACTCTGTCACTGACTCCGAGGGCCAAACTACAAATTACAGGGGGGGGGGGCACCCCACTCACTCTGTTTTAAGAAAGCTACAGGGGCCAAAATTGGGGGTGGGAGTGGGGGGGTGAGGGAGAGAAGTGGTGTCCATTCAAGATTCTGTTTTATAGCCTCTGAAGAATGAATTAACCTGGGTCAAAATGCAACAAGACCATGACCTCTAACATAAACTCAGGGCACTGTTCTTAAATTTACTATCTGTGCACCAGAGTAGCTGGAAATGCACCAGGGTCCAGGTCTGAGCATCCAGGGTCAGTCCCAGATATTTTGCTACCTAGCTTCCCTCTGGAAATAAAAATTCCCAAGCAATTGTAGTCACCCACTGTATGAGCCTCATGCACTGCTTTTGGTATGCCTCGTCACCCTGTGCAAAATTAATGCTCTGTCCTAGAGTGTGGAGATCAACTAGTCAGATCAGACTCTCTTTTCTGAAGCCGTGTAGAAAGATCGTCTCATTTCTAAATCGACCCCCCAGCCGCCCCAAAGCAGGGCCTTCAGAGGGAAGGAACAGGACTGACAAGGCACTAGGCTTCAGATCACACAAGTGTTTTGAGATAGAAGAGTGACTTTTCCTCTAACTGTACACCTGGTATAGAATGATCTGGAGGCGAGTTCAACAAACACCATGCCCAGTAAACAAGAACAAAAAGCCAAAGGGGTATGACATGCCTGGATTGTTTCTTGACAGGTGAAATAATATTTTTAAAAATGTTGAATTGCTTAAGATCTAATAATGTTTAAACAAAAATGGGGCAAATGCAGATACAGATGAAGAAAAATTAAATGAGGACAAATCACTGAGATTTAGCCCAGTTTGGAGGTTCAGCCTTTCAAAACTGTGTGACTTCAGTTGTCAGTTACCAAGGAACTAGATTTACACCATACCTGCAGGAAAATATTCCTGTATGGGCTAAATGCTGTGTGATGAATAGGATCCCACTATGAATGGAATCGGATGAAAATGGCATTTTGTGTTTCTGTGTCATTTCCCCTCACACATGCAGAATCATTTTCTTCTTCCTTGAATTATAACCTATCAGTAGAATTAATTATGTTTTCTGAGGAAAATAATTCTCACCGATTTACTTTGCTGGCTTTACATTTCAAAATAAAGGCTGACTTACTAGGATCAGTACAAAACATTATGAATGCGCAGCCTGCTGTAATTTGTGTGATATATACGTTACTAACAGCAAAAGTTTTGTACAGTCTTGCAAATTTGGCTTTTTTATTATGTTCCCAAAGTGGGTTTGAAGGAATGTACTGTCAGGTCAGCATAAAGTGATGTGCGTTCTGCTACAAACAGCATTGTAACTCACACTATTGCCCTAAAATGGTTTTTAACAGAGCAAATGCTTTGATTTTCCAAAAAAAAAAAAAAATGTCTACAAAGTAGTCTTGTCTACAAAGAGATGGCAAACTTTTCTGCTGCTCGGTATATACATATGCAACTGATTTTATGCTTAAAGTCAGTTTTCATTTTGCTCTATTTATGTGGGAAGGTGTAATTTTTTTGAATTTTAACTGCTTTACAATAGCATGAAAAGTAGAATATCACATTCGCAGATGAATGCAATGCAGTCTTCTCATACTCAGTACAAACTTGTTTTGTCTAAAATAAGACACTATACAGAGCAGCTTTTAAATGGTTGTTAGTTTTGATCTAGTATAAGCTGACCTACTTCCCCTGAATATGTGGCCTAGGGGTGGGCAAGACTTTCCATAATGAGCTGAGAGGGGAGTGTAATGAAATCTGCTACCCCTTTGTACAATATTGTTCAGGATGTTGCCTCATCACTTGCCACAGCACCATTGAACATAGGCAGCCTTCTCTCTTGCATCCACTGGCCTCCTTCCCTATTTCAAGTCTATGTACAGCTGCTCTCTGGCCTCCCCTCTTTTATCTTATCTACTGCAAGACCACTTCCAGTAAGTCATGGCCAAGCCACAGGAAGTAAATAGCACTTTCATGGACAATAAACAGCTAGGAGGGGCCCATTTTCATCCCTCATAAAAACTAGCACAGGGTTCTGATCCAGACTGGGAGCATATTCCACACGGGGGCCACCGGACTATTCCCCAGCCTCTCCAGATAAAAATGTCCCATACAGTTTGGACTTTAGCCTCCTGCCTTCAGTCTTTCCCCTACCACCTCCCCACAATCAGTCAAAGCAGTAGAATAAATGTAATCCTTGTTTAGGTTATTATGAAGTAGTACAAAAATGGATTAAATCCAATGGCAAATTTAATTAGGTTTGCATTAGGGTGCTAGAGAAGGGGGAAGCGGGATTGCATGTATAGATGGAAGTCAAGCCTTTGATGAATTTGTAGTCCTGTTAACCCCTGGTAGCTGTTGTCCTTTCAGGCAAGAAGTCCCCTCAGTCCTTTTTGCCCAGCAACACCCACCCACCCATCCACCCACCCTCCATGCATGGTGTAAAACTAGTTTGATCTGAGACAGTCAAGTTGCTAGTGAATCGTTTGAATTACCTTGGCAGCATTGCACTAGTTTGTAAGGATTGCAAACATTCAAGTTGGCGTGAGACAAGGGAAGGGACTAGTCTTGCTGGTAGGTGATATGACAAGAGTGCTTACTCGGGAACCCTTGCTATGTTTTCCTTTCCCTGGGAAGGAGAAGGATGTTTGGTGAGTCACCTCCCAAGAGAAAGATTACTGTTTTTCTAAAATGCCACCTATTGCACCTTCTCAGTTTTCTAGTGGTACCTCTCCCAACCACATACACCCCAGTTTCCAGAAGGGGTGACCCTGGTGTGTATGAGGAAGAAGTTTCAGTGGGCATTCTCTCCATGTGGCCTAGGGCTTCTGACATTACTTTCATGCCATTGGATGACAAATACTGAAAGGTGGCTTTCAGGCTGCAATCCTATGCACTCTGTACTATAACATTTCTTGATTTTCTTTTCATGTTTTATGATTTCTTTTTTTAAAAAAAAATGTTGTAAGCCACCCTGGGTAGTGCATTTGCCTCAGAAGGGTGAGGCATAAATGCCTAAATAAATAAAGCTACCCTGCCAGAGTGGTTCAGGATAAAAAGGCAAATGTAGACAAGCATACAAACATGGAACATAGGTATATGCCATTTCACATTTTAGCAAACGTATTGTGCATGCTGACATTTGAGAATGGCTGCTGTACATAATAAATATGCCGGACTCATGAAGTTACAAGCAAATGTTACAGCGGACAGCAAGCAGCACAAACATGTCTGCATTATGGGAAATGTTAGAATTCAGCTTCTCTTTGGTACATTCTGTATGGCAAATATGACTTGATAACTGAGCTACAGGTAGTTTTTCAAGAAGCGAAACAGAAATTGCAGCAGCAATAAGAGTTGGCACGTGATGGTATGACAGCAGAGATCTTGCTGACATGGAGGTTCTGTCGTGGAGATGTTTTTGAACTGTGGGAACTTCAAGCATAACACAACCCCGAATCCCATGTTTTCTTTCCATGCTGGCAAGAGCAGATTCTGGGCGAAGCTGCTCTCTCTCTCCTGCCTTTTAAGCTCAAGCCTTTGCTGTTGTGCTTTTGTTGTTTATATATTTTGAATGCCAAGGCAGTTTAGCAAAGTTATTAGTTTATACATTTTGCAAAGGTAAAGTAACCATAAGAGCTTTAAATTAGAGTAAGTGCCACTACACTATGACAGATTCCTTTGAGTACTGATTAGAAAGGAGGCCTCCTGTTGGCTGCCCCTTTATGCGTAGCAGCATTACTGTGTCTGCTTGTTTATAGCTTGCTTTTTCAAATGGTGTAAGCGTGCGGTAGGATGATGAATCGCCTTCTGATAGACAAGATTCTGCCTTTATTCTAGGATCAAGACAATGTTTCACTTTAAAGAGTTGCTTTAATTAGATGGAAGTGTTCCTGCCTCATCTAATGCAGTAGCTTTGATTGCATGTTACATAGGAACATGAGATATATAGTACAGTTGTTCCATCAGAGCTCCACAAGACAGATCTGGGGTGTTGTTTTTTTTGCAACATGTGGTGGGACAGGTGAAGGGACATATTGCCACACAGACATGGTGCAGCTAGCCTTATACAGAGTTCTTTTCACTTTGAGCCAAGGTTTTCCTTATTTAAAGGTAATTGCAGCAACATGGGATAGAAGAAAGAAACAGGGACAGACATTCAACATAAGTAGGTGGTAATCAGATGGGTTTTACACAGAATAGACCCATTGAAATTAAGGAGAAGGATTAAGTTACGTCCATTAATTTCAGGGGGTCTAAAAAGTAGTAGAAAACCATGCAATATTTCGATTTATAATGCAAACAACTAATGGCCACCTGTTCTCAGCATCTTAAGATGGAAGCGAGTGGAAGAGAGGAACACCTGCCCAAAGGACAAGAGAAGAGGTCACTAATGAATGCATGTGAAACAGGAAGTGCAGAGAAAGAGGTGGAGAAAGGGACTAATGAGTATAAACACTCATTAATGTGGGTGTATTTGTAGTCAGCTTTTGAAGCACTTTCATTTCAAGCACATCTCCTATTTCCACCATCTGTTTTCTTCCATCTTCCAGTTACTTTCCCCTTTAAGCAACTTTCTATTCTAGACAATGCACCTTTGCGTATGAGGGAAACTAATGCTATTTAATGAATTTATGGCAATATGCTCTGTAATCAGGCCTTGACTTACAGCACTATACTTTAATATTGTGGGGAGCAATTGTCCTGATCGTCCATAACTGATTAACTCCTGAACTATCATATCAGTCTGAGTCAGTGGATACTTTATGTAGGAAACTGCATTTCTGCACTATTTCCTTCTATGAAGCGATAACATTGTAATAGCAGAGTGCATTGTAAAGCTGGAAACACTATAGATTGTGAACTGCTCTGGTGTTGTAGCAATGAGAGTCTTGGACATTCTGAACATAAGCTTCCATACGCCAGAGATATCAATTATTTTTAGGAGACTGGAACAACTCTCAAGAGGAAGAAAGATGCTGACTGATAACTGTGGAGGGGATATGGAAATAGCGGTTTCCACAAAAAAATCAGAAAATTTCCGTGCACAATTTTCTATTACTTTTGCCCCTGGAGCAGTCAGCCACCGTTGAACAGAGTAGCTATAAAACTCCAGTACTCTGCTTTGGTAGCATTTTCCACTCACTTTGCACAAGTGTAAGTGATTACACCAGGGGCAAGGCAGCAGAGAATGAGGACACTACAAGTTTACAGCCAAGATCCACAATAAGGACATAAAATGTTATTGTCTTTTATAACATGTCACAGAAAACTCATTCCAATTTTTCTCTTCTGTGTTTGTGTTTTGGAAGTTTGTGGTTTTTTACAGTGCATCCTGAATTCTTGACCTTCAGGGAAAAAATGTAAATGTCTCATCATTTGTATTTATAAATAGATGGACCATTGTTTAGAACAGCTTTCTCCAACCTGGTGCCCTCCAAATATTTTAGACGACCACTCCCCTCATTCCTGACTATTGGCCAAATTGGTTGAGGCTGATTGGAGATATAGACTGGTTGGTCGCAGAGGAATGATGGGAGAAACCAGATGGGGAACCACCAAGGGAAGAAGGCTCAGACCCTAGGGAGTGATGGTGGGACAATGATGAGTGGCCACAGGGAGAAGATGGGGAAGAAGAGATGTCAGAAGCTGAAGAGGTAACAAGGCTTAGTGAGCTTGTAGAGTCTGTAGCAGAGAGCTGTCCAGAATCAGAGGCAGAAGTGGAAGCAGAAAGCTTGGATGAGAGCCACGAAGAGGCAGAAATGAGTCAGGCTGGTGAAGAGTCAAGGGTGTCTCTCCCTCTTGCTGTGACAAGCCCCACCCCCAATCTCACAGAAGAGACATGAAGTGGGAGAAGCAAAGGCAGGCACGGAGGCGCAGTCTCTGATTGCTTGGGGGAAACCCTGGAGAGGAGGAGACTTAGGCAGCTGTGAGGAGGTGGGAGCTTCAATCTCAGCAACTGCTTCATGGGGAGAAAGACCTACCGGAGATGAGTTGCTGTGCTTGTTAGGTCTGATACTCTGCCAAGTCTGTGCTAATCATGTTTTTGCTCATAAAGAGTTAACTCCAACTTGCACAGTATGGTTCACTCCTGGCTTGCTTCTGACAATATCTATCACTTGGGAATGTCAGAAGCCTGACCAGACAGATTTGCCTTCTGCAGCCTCATAATTATTTCCAACCAATTATTTCATAGTGTCTGTGACATTATGAAACCACTTTCTCTGCAGGAACACAATGAGAGGGTTCTCTCTTCCTTGCATTGTCTTGGCTCACTTGCTTCTACTGTTCAGAGATGGCAGAGATATCAGTACAGAGGGATTGATGGGAGGAAATGAAGGGCTGGGTAATTTGCAAGAAATCCAAGTGCTAATGGATGGTGGGTAGGTGGAATTTAACAGGAGGGTGTATGTAAGGCATAGTAAGATGAATGCAACAATCTAGCTGTCCTGTTGACTATAATTGAAAATTACAGAAGATATAACAGGAGACGCTAGCAATGGCTTAGTTAAGAGAATGTGCTGATCCTGTTAACTAGATGTTATCCTTTCTTTAAATGGAAAAAAATGGAAGTTTGGTGAATTGAATTCTTAGAAATTAACTATTTATTGCCAGATATAAGGCACAAAGCTTGTTAAGTAGATACAAATAACTTTATAGCTGGCTTAGTTTTAAAAACATCTGCGTGATTATCAATTTAAGCTGCCATTATTTGCCGCTAATTACTAAACAGAGCTGTTAAATATTTAGTAGTAATTTGTTTAATTGGCTTTGACCTATAAAGAAGTAGTATGCGCATACCATGGGTTGTGTTCCCCGAGTCAAAACTGAGCAAGCAGGGAATGCATATGCCGTAAAAGAGAAACACCTTACAGCTTGTCAGGTTCCTTTGCTTTTTCATTCTTTCCCTGCTGTAGATTGATTTGTCTTGAAGGTATCTACAATTAAGGCACGAAGAAGGAGCACAGTGCATGGATATAAAATGAGAGAGGTCATACTTAAGCTTGTTTACAGATGTTCTAGTTTAAAAAGCACCAGCATGATAAATTAAACATTACAAGGCAAAAAAAAAAATTAAAGCAGAGAAACAACTGGCACATGAACACATCTGTCCATAATGCACTGACTTAATCCCTGAATATTTGATTAGATGGTCTCGCCTATTGAAGCCTTCTGTCTCTTGTTGCTCTCCTGTACTGGAACTGCTGTGGCATAGAAATGTGGTGATATCCTCCTCGGGCTTCTGTTTTCTTTCCAAACTGGCCGGGCTTAACATAGGCACTTTGTGCCTAACAAAGCAACATGTGTGCAAGAAGTTTGAGCAAGAGAGCACTGTCTAGCTTGCCAGCTTGCAACTTCTTAATTTTACCAAGGCTGTGTTCTATCAAGGTTAGAAAGTGTCCTGTGCCCATCAGAGCCGTGACTCATTTTAGGATAAAACTTTCCATGTGGACCCAATTCAGACATCACAGTCCAACCATGTTGGACTTGTTGTCCGAACTGGACAAGCTGTATGATTTCCCACAAATCGTAAGCCTTGTTCAGGCATTAGTTTCCACTTGATTTGGGTTAGGTTCCCTAGAAAGAGACAACAGTGCTGTATATGTTAGCCATGCCCTGCTATCACACTCAGTGTTCCAGCACATGTAGATGGCCTATGCACATTTATCAGACTTTTCCATCGCGAGACCTTCCCCAGCTTGTGGACAGCCTGGGGCTGCATATTGTTCAGCATGGGTGAGTCACCCTCCCGCCTGCCTGTGCCTTGGTTGGGCAGAGCGGCATGTAAATTGCACCTCTTCCATACAGTCGAAGACTGAAGGGAGTGTGATTGTGATGGGGAAGAAGGCACACAGTGCCACCTCAATGAATAGGAGGTTCTTTGCTTCAGACTTCAACCTTCAACTTCTGAAGTGTGACAGACACAGCAGAGTGGAGACAGAGCTTAGCACAGCCATCTCCATGTAATGTGTAGCCTTTACACATGAGCACCATGCCCCAATAGGGCTAATGTGGCCAGTATAAGGTAAAAGTAAAGAGACCCCTGACCATTAGGTCCAGTCGCGGACGACTCTGGGGTTGCGGCGCTCATCTCGCTTTATTGGCCAAGGGAGCCGGCATACAGCTTCCGGGTTGTGTGGCCAGCATGACTAAGCCGCTTCTAGTGAACCAGAGCAGTGCATGGAAACGCTGTATACCTTCCTGCCGGAGCGGTACCTATTTATCTATTTGCACTTTGAGGTGCTTTCGAACTGCTAGGTGGGCAGGAGCAGGGACCGAGCAACGGGAGCTCACCCCGTCACGGGGATTCGAACCGTCGACCTTCTGATCTGCAAGTCCTAGGCTCTGTGAATAAATCCAAGGTTGGGCCTCTACAGTTAGCAGAATATTGAGACAGCTGAATGGACTTTGCTACTGCCAATGTGAGAACTTTCGAAAGTTCACCTATGTTTTAAAAACTATAGAAAATCCTGCTGTTATTGTTCTTTTAATCAGAAAGAGAGTTTCTAACCCAGCCTTTTCCTGCTGTGTTGATTTTACTGTTTGCAGGAAATTTTTAATGGAGGGAAGTGTTCAAAAATGATGTCTTCAACTCTAGTCTTGAAGCAATGCAGTCCACCTGACTGCCTCATTCAGCTGTATGAATAGATCGGGCTAGAGACCTAGGCATAAACGATTGTATATGCCAGAGCTCAAGTATAGCTCTGGTACTCTTGAGTGGCAAATTCTTTGCTTTCACAATGCTGCTGTTGTCCACTTACCCTCTCTTTGCTCCCTTGCTGGGAATTGGGAAGGCAGGTAGGCATGGCAACATCAGAGCAAAAAAGCTCCTACTCACTGCAGGAGCTCCTCCCTTACACAGAAGTATTAAAGGTAACAAAACTATGTTCAGTCCAAACCTACTTGCAGGTCTTTAAATATGTAATGGTGTTGATTTTTATCACAGTTGACACAGTCTTTTGCTAGTGACAGAGTCTAGCTTGGGATGAGTGAACCAAAAGCACTCCCTTCCTTCCAGTTACGAATACTGAGAAGAGATTAGTAAAGACCAATTAATTTTGAAGATTCCAGTTAATTATTCTCCAAAAAATAAATCTGAAAGATAGAGGAAGAAAAAGTTGGTTTCTGCCCTCATTTTCTTTCCGTTTCTCGCCTTGACTTTTGCTATGCTCTCTCACCTTTCTCTGTGATAGTGATATAGTGCTGTCCAGAGAGTGTTGTGTAGAACAGTGTTAAATGCCAAAAGAAAATTCAGCAGTTTCTTTTCAGGTTCATTGTAAACTAGGGGTGGGGGGAGAGAGAAATCTCTGTTCCAATCCAAAAACATAAAAGTGCAGAGTTTCTTTTACAGAGAAAAAACATACAAATAAATGGAAGGCATTGCCCACAGAATGCCAGAGCATTTCATGCTCTGGCATTAAACTGCTCTTCTTTATAAGGCTACGTTTCCACTAGATTCTTTAGCAATGTAGCTTGATGCCTTGACACACTGTAGTTCCATGACTGAAAACTTTGTCCTATATAGATTAAAGCTCTATACTGGCCCCTTTTACGTCGTAACATCTATCTCACAAATCTAAATATCTCACTGGCACTCCTTAGAACCAAGATCCTCTTCTCCAAATATTTGTTTAATTCTACCTATGCCCCACTGATCTTATGAGGAGCTCAGAGAGGCTTACTTAAGGTTCTCAGGTAATCTCATATCCAGGCACCTTGGAGGAGCAACCTCCAATTATATATCATATCACAAAACTGATTGACTTTTATTCAATCAGTTTTGTGATATGATATATAATGGCCATTCATAACCAAGATTCTTCCCCTCTCTCCGGTTTTGTAAAGTTGTCTTATGCTGCAGTCTTGAAGTTGGCATTCAGTTGACCGACAAGCTTTAGGGAGCAGCATATGTACTACTTGGCTGATGGAGTCGGAGGGTCATTGGTAGAATGGCACTTCTGCCAGGGACACAGTACGGTAATATGGTGTGGTGTGCTCACAGAAAGCTCCATGTGTGTAGATCCCCTGCCAGCAATGTGCCACCACTGGTGGGAGCTGAAATGAGGTGTTTCTGGGGTATTTGAGGTGAGGCCATGATTTCAAAGGATCCTAAGCCCCCAATACCACCCCAAGCAGGTCCCAAAAACTAGTGTCAGCTTTGTAGAGCTTTTTAGCCAAAGCGAACTTGTCTACCACTCTTCTCCATCTAGCTGATATTCACCATGGAAGGTGAGCATTTCCCATTTGCTTCTCTTCTGTTTTTATTTTATTTTTCACTTTTGCAGATCACCCTATAATATACATTCCCAGGGCAGCTAACAAAGTAAAAAAAAATTAAAAGCTACAACAATAAAATGGATTTATTCAATAAAATGTGATGAAGCGCTAAAACAACCTGAAGTTACAATCAAGAACAGGTCAGAGAATAAAACATCAGTACTAAAAATAGATTTAAGAGCTAACAGCAGGCATTAAAAGATTTAAAAGTCCTGGGGAAATAAAAATACATCTGCCTGGCACCAAAAATACATTAGAATAGACACCAGGTGAACCCTTCTGAGGAGTACTTCCTCAGGCAGGGTGCCGCCACTGAAGAGGCCCTTTCAACAGCTGCGGCGCTTTGCCCCTCACTTGATGGATCGCCCAACAGAAGGCATCAGCTGATGTTCTCAAGGTGTAGGTAGATGCATGTGAAAAGAAGCAGTCATAGAATATAACAATAACAACAACAACAACAACAACAACAACAACAACAATTTATTTGTACCCCGCCCATCTGGCTGGGTTTCCCCAGCCACTCTGGGTGGCTTCCAACAAAGATTAAAAATATATTAAAATGTCACACATTAAAAACTTCCCTAAACAGGAATCATAGAGTTGGAAGGGACCACAAAGGCCATCTGGTCCTGCAGTGGGGGACCAGATGCAATGCAGGAATCTTTAGCTCAATGTGGGGCTAGAATCCATGACCCTGAGATTAAGAGTGTCATGCTTTACCGACTGAGCCCTTCAGGTACATGGTTGCAAGCCATGAGGAGACTTGAAGGTCAAACACTTTGTATTGGGCCCGGAAAGCCAGATAAAAGCACGCACATAGCCAGATAAAAGCACTCACATAGCCAGTTCCACTTAGCATATTCTGAACCAACTGAGGTTTTTCAAAGGGAGCTGAACGTTACCAGGTCATGGATAACTGAATTCCTCTCTGACTGTGGTTTTTTTTTTACTCATTTGCCTTCACTATTGAGTTTTGCCCCTCTCCTTTAGTCATTTTTTGTTTAACCAACATGAAAATTGAAACCTTCCCCGCCCCCTTGCTTGGTGCATCTCCTTTTTTGTGTTCTTGAACATTTCTTTGTCCAGTTTTATCAATCCTGAAAGCTAAGATTGGAAGTTCTGGAAATCGTATTGAAATCAAAACACCTACTTGGCATTAGGGCTTGTAATTGGGGTATGCTGGGTTTGCCCATTTTTGCTTCATCTCCATCTCTCCCACCCCCGCCAAGTATCCTGCCATTTTCCGAGGCCAAACTGAAAGCTATCAGTAAGAGGTTAGGAAGAAGGGAGCAATAGATTGGGGGGGGGGGAGAGAGAAGCAGAAAACCTTGATTAGAAAGTATAATTTAATAGAATGTGTATTGAACCAAATGTATTGATTAATGTGGAGGATATAGTACTTATATTGATTCAAACTAGAGATTTAGTACTAAAAGCTGTAAGCCAAAAAGCTGTTGCAGATTGCTACAAAAGTCAGTTTAATGCTGTCCTTGAGAATGCCTTCACAAAGAAATTCTTCTAATGTTTGAGGAGTAGGTAGAATGCTGTATATGTCAGTTTGATCCCGGAGGGTTTTATTTTGTACTCTAATAGCTGTTACGAGCCTACATTATATCCAAGGAGTAATTTTCCTTAGGGTTGCCTGGCTCGCTTTGTGTCAATATTCTAGCATTTTAAGTCACGTACAGTATATGCTTCTGGGAACAGCGCAGGAGCCAGCCAGACTCATAATGGTCTGCATTCATTAATAAAGGCAGAAGCTTCTGTCCCTCCATTGCCCACTACAGGGATGCCTCCCTGGTCTTTTGGGACCTGTACAGACACATTTAAAGAAAGCTTTATTTTGAGTGGGCAGGAGATGAAATGCAGGACTTGGAGGCATTTCCTAAGTCAGCTATATGCCCGAGCACAGAGGTGACCTTAATGGGTCAGAGAAGAATGCAGGTCAAAAGACTTATTATCCAGCCTGTTGGAAACCAATTGCTTTTGGTCTGCGTGTGTGTGTGTGTGTGTTTTTAAAAAAGTGGTGCTTAAAGGTTAGTAATGTAGAAATCTGTTTTACAACCTGAAACTGTATTGGAATGCCATGGGCTTACAGAAAAGGGGGAGAAAGCAGGAACGGGGCTTAGTTTTTAAATGTAGATTTCTCATCAATTTTAAAATGTTAGTATACCATAATTAGTTAATCAGTGATGATTGATTACTGGTGTTCACTTTCTTGAATTAAGGAAAGAGAAAAACATGCTGCTGTGATTCTGAGACCATCTGTTGAACAATAATGTCCCCATTTAATCTTTCTATTTCTTTATTTGTAATCTGCTTTTCAGAAACAATTGCATTCATTTCATTCAGTTTCGAAATGTCTCATTTAAATTGAATGCAACAGCACTTCCCGTTTGGGATTCTAATGGGGTATTGGAATCAGGGGGAGTTTTTTTCATGGTAGAGTATTTTTTCTAGCGCTCTGTTTCTCTTTCTCAGATTGCTTTCTGTAAGAATTTAGTTCAGGTAAATACAACAAGGTGGAGAGGAGACTTCAAACAGTTGCGGGGGGGGGGGGGGACCCTGCTTTTTTCACTGTTCAGTGAAAGCTGTGGAACTCAGTGACAAAACACAAGACCGTTTCCCAAGTTCACTGAAATGGACACAGCCCAAGTGTTTAAAGCACCAAGCTGCCAATTGTGGATTTAACATGAGTTTCTAAAACCTAAAGGGTTGAATAGATGATCATATGAATGTTAAGTTCCACTGATATCACAGAGCAAGTGCCCTTGGAAACTTGGCATTTTAGAATCTTTGGCATGTGACATACTGACATCACATTGTTCCGTGGAATGCAAGGATCCTTAAACTCTCTGGCTTCATTTTTGTTGTTAGGATATAATTAAAAACAAAAACAAAACCCTAACTTTCTATTATTGTGTTTTTTTATCATTGCACCTCAATTTCTGCATACAGCATGCTTTTGCAAAGCAAGATTACTCTGTGTGTGTGTGTGTGTGTGTGTGTGTGTGTGTGTGTGTGACAAATGACAAAGCACAAAAGACATCAATTCTGATCCTGGAAAAGAAAATAAATTCTAATCCAGTTTTCTTGTTCAAACTGACAAAATCTACAAAAAAGGTGAAAGAGCTCCCAGTATCAAACTTTCTCAGCAATATACAACGCAGATATATAAATACTGAGGTAATAGGATTGAGATTTCAAAAATTTGCTGAATTTTATATCTTTATTTAGATGAGAATTTTTGCTTTGCCCTTTTAATGCACACGCATCACTCAGGGTGCCTTAGAGTGGCAACATGGGCAATAATAATAGAGTAGCAATATGGGAAGGAGAATGAACTCGGGGAAATTACTTAGTACTGCATGCTTTCCAGAAGATCAATTTTAAAAAGCATCTGCCTCAAATATACTGTATGTCCTGTAAAGGGCAAATTCCATTCTCAGAGTTACATAGAAGCTCTTAACTCTAATATTGGTTCTCCCTGTGCACTGAAAACTCCCATGTTCATGTCAACAGGAGCTCCATCTTTCGATTTCCCCACTTGTGTTAGCTCCTATTGTCATGGAAGTGGGAGTCCAGAGCACATGGAAAGAGGAGGATATCAGAGCTCAGATCTGCTGGGTGGATAATAGAGGAAAATTTTGTCCTAAATTTTTAAACACAACCTTCTTTATATAAAAAAACACCCTTAAACCAAAACCTCCAGCAGTTCATAACTGGGATTAATGGTTGCAATTTTCAGTCGCTTATACATGGTGTCTCCAGTAGACAACTTTTTTGTTTTTTTGTTTTGTTTATGGCAGAATATAATGTAGCTCTCTGTGGGATTCAAGAATTTTTCTCCTTCCCTTACCTCTTTCCTCCCATCTTTCACCTTTTTGTCTCATAAATGTTATATCTGCACTATACTCAAAAACAGCCTTTCTCCCTAGGCAGGTATTTCTTTCTAGTCCATTGATGCTCTAAAAAAATGCAAAGAGGTTGCACATCCTTGTAGTCTCAAGTATTTAGGGAGGCTGCTCAAGGTACATGTTTGTGTCTGTGCTTAATTAGCAATTTTTCTCGCTGTTGCTTCTCTCTGAGTTTCTGTCTCCATGTTCTCTTGAGAATCTTGTTGTGCAGCAGGCCATATTGGCTATGGAGCACCATAGCAGGGCTCAGCAGAGAGTAATCCCATGGTTTCTTTTATATCTTCCACATTAATGCCTCCATGCTCTTTTTTTTAAGGAAAAATTATTGTGATTTGGAACATCGGAAGGTGCCTTATACCAAGTCGGGCCATAAACCCATTTTGCTCTCTATTGTCTACACTGACTGGCAGCAGCCCCCCCCCCCCCCGGATTTCAGACAGGGGGTGTGCCCAGCCCGACTGGGAGGTGCCAGGGATTGAGCCTGGGACCTTGTGCATGCAAAGCAGATGATCGACCCCTATGCCACACCCCTTCCCCTTTTGAGTGCTGATCAGACAACCAGTCCAATGCCCTGCAATGCAGGAATCTCAACTAAAGCATCATGGCCATCCAACCTCTGCTTAAAAACCTCCAAGGAAGGAAAGTCCACTACCTCTCATGGTAGTATGTTCACTGTTGAACAGCTCTTAACCATCAGAAATTTCTTCCTGACGTTTATTGGGAATCTCCTTTCTTGTGGTCTACTAAGACCCCTAGATCCTTTTCACATACATTACTGTTAAGCCAGGTGCCCAACATATATTTGTGCAGCAGGTTCCTCTTGCCTAAGTGTCGCTATTGAAATTCATTTTGTTAGTTTGGGCCCCGATCTCCAAGCTGTTAAGGACATATTGAATACTGATTCCATCTTATGTGGCATTGGCAGCCACTCCCCGTTTGGTGCCACCTGCAAATTGCATGAGCAGCCCCTCAATTCCTGCATCCAAGTCATTTATAAAAGCACTGAACATTAAGGGGCCCTGGACAGAACCCTGTGGTTCTGTCACTTTGTTCCAGGATGACGAGGAAGCATTGCCCATAAGCCTTTGTTTCCAGACCCTTTATCACCTTGATCACCCTCCTCTGCACATGTTCCAGCTTGTTAATATACTTTGAAGGCTACATAAACCTACATTATGGTGAGACTCTTGCTGCTCAGTTTTGCCATCAATGCAATGCAACAAACAAAAGTCTGCCCCGTTGCTTGGGCAGTACATTCCCATCAGCTCATTCTATCCCATTCAGAGTGAGGGCAATGCAAGGAAGTTATTTACCAACATTAACATTGTCAAGTAGTGAAATCTAATGGGCCCCACGGTGCCATGACCTGTGATTCCCGATTGGCCAGGATCATACAGTGAAAAAGAAAAAAGGCCTAAATATACACTGAATCGGCAATATAATGGGTCTGAACAGGTAGGCGGGTGGTGGGGAAATAAGCCTAATGCAGGGGCAGGTTTCAGGTTTTTGTTCAATTTTGCATCCCTCAATAATCCAGTTTTACCTAGAACATGTTCAAGCATGAAAATTCATTCAGTACAGCATTATACATTTATGCTTCAGAGAAAATTCTACTAAAGTATTTCAGATACTGAACATGGTTATTCCTCACATTTCCTTTAAGAAGATTATAACTCGATTGTTTGAGTCATCTGGACCTACCTGCATCGTAGGGAGCACCGAACGATGTAAGATGTGAGCAGATTAATAGGATATCATCAGGCATATGGAAACACATACTCTGGTATTGTCTTGGTCACATGGATTTCAACACATTTCAGACATTACCGTAATGAGCACATTTCTGTCACACTAAATCAGGAAAAATAATCTCTTAGTTATATTCAGTTTAAAGACAGACGTTATTGGTCATAATAGCCACTATTTGCAAATCTTCTTATCTGTCATTGTTTTACAGCATTTTGATACATGTCGACTGATGTGGGAAATGCTATGCATGAAATCAAATGGTCTTGGGTTTGCTTTTGTGCTTTTTAACCTTTTAGATTGTTAGTCAGCAGGCAGAGCCCTTGTTGAGGTATTGTAGTGACTAGTACACTGTGCAACTCAGTCCTAAACATGGGTGAAATTCAGCCTTATGATACATTGGGTATATGCACATGGGGAATAAGATCCACTCTCACAGTAAAACTATCCCCCACACATGCTGCACACATATACCCTAAATCTATTCTGGGGGTCCCCCCAACCCTCTAGAGCAAGTTGTGGGAGCCAGCAGGGAGGAGTGGGTGAGAAATCCTATTGTGCAAGCAGACCACTTTCCACACACTGAAGGCCCACCTTCAATTCCCATACAGTTACTCCCATAAAGTTCAGTGGGATTTATTCCCTACTAAGTACCTGTAGGTTCTGTCTTCCTTCAGGATTCTTCTCAAACTTTCGTTTTGTCCTTAGACTCACTAGCCACGTACTACTGACCTCTTGAAAAGATACCTAGGGAGACATCCACACAAAGAACTATTATACTGAGATTTGTCCTAGGCTCAGCTGCAACATATCAGTGGCCTTCTGAAAAGATACTTACGTAGATATTAAGCATTCTCACAAAAGGAAGGGCCATGCCACATTCACTGGCAATCACCCCCAGATATTTGCATCTGTTGTTGTTTTCTACATTATAGGCCGAAACCAACATATTCACAAATGTCCATTTAGGCAAGTACTGTCTTGGACTTTTACCTAATGTACTTTGAAGTACATAAGATGAAAATTATAGAAATGATTCCAGTGTGCAATACAGTGGTACCTCGGGTTACATACGCTTCAGGTTACCGACTCTGCTAACCCAGAAATAGTACCTCAGGTTAAGAACTTTGCTTCAGGATGAGAACAGAAATCGTCCTCCGGAATAAGATCCACGTGTGATGTGGCAGCAGTGGGAGGCCCCATTAGCTAAAGTGGTGCTTCAGGTTAAGAACAGTTTCAGCTTAAGAATGGGCCTCCGGAACGAATTAAGTACTTAACCTGAGGTACCTATACAAAGCAACATCAAAGTGTCTATAATAGGCCACTTAACACAGTGACATGCATTGCAGCCATATGTTCTTTTTGTGGCCGTGCTTTGTTTCCTTGGCTGTACAATAACCACATATCTCCTTTTTTTCTTGCAGAATCATACAATGACCCAACATAGCAGTTAGTGCAAGGCCCAGTTCTTCAGGAACCGATTCTTTGCGGGACAAGAAAAAAAAGGGAACATGTTTAACTCTTTGCACGAGACTTTCATTGTTAATGTATATTATTCAGAAACATTGTATTGTACCATAAAACTTGTATTATCAAAACTGTTGGATGTTCATGTGTTTGAACCTTTGAGCACCGGAGAGACTTCTTGTATATAAAGTGTTGCACATGTATTATGTTGTCTGATACTAAAATGGTCTTATAAAGACAAGTGGACTTGGGCCCTATTCAAGCAGGATTAAAAGAAGAATAACGTATAAAGGGAAAAAAGGCTTAAGACAAATGTTATTTTCAAGGAAGAAACAGGAGAAAAAAACTAATACATTATAACCCTATTTGGCTTTCCTTTCATTCCAGCTTATGTCTACAATTTCTCTTTTGGTATACAAGCAAATGAATTCAAGAGTATTTTTATTGTTGAAGATACTTGCAAAAGTAAAAATAAATAAAAACGAACCGATTCTCTCCAAACTGACCCCCCAGCTGAATATGGCCTGTATATATATTTGTAAGCCTTGCGATATGACAGATAGCATTACCATATATGCAATAGTTGTTATGTAGATTGTCAAAGAAACTTTTTTTCCCCCTGGATACCATTTGAAGCTTTTGAGTGTTCAAGACTTTTCCTTAATGACGTCACATGGCCAAATTTTTGAATCAGTTGAACTAACCTGTATGTTACTGTTATTAATGTTTACTCTGCGGTCTGAACCTGGAGATTACTGGAATGGTTTTCCAAGAGGAAATAAATTCAGTTTACCATTACATTACAGCGTGGCTGTGCTTTTTGTCCCAGATACAAACAAACCTGCTCTCCTTTTGCAACTTAATTTTGACTCATAAATAAACAAATTATTTTCCCCTTCACATCACACAGGATCCCAGAAATCAGGCTCTTACTGCCTCTCAAGTTCTAGTTTAAATTTGTTATTGTTTAAGACGTATATTTCTTTAGAAAAATACCAGGATTGTCGTGGTAAGTGATCTGAATCCTTGCAAATGTCAATCTCCTAAACCAGGGGTGGAGAACCTGTGGCCCTCTAGATATTGTTGGGTGTTGGTGGCTTGGGCTGATGGCAGCCCAACATGGACAATGGTCATGGATGATGGGAGCTGTAGTCCAACAACATCGGCGTTACTCATGCCTGTCCTGAACTTTGTGACTGCCATTTCTCCAGTTTTTTTAAAAGTCTGGGTGTTTCTGTTTTACAGTGCAGTCCTAATGTGTTTACTCAGAAGAATTAAATTTCACTGAGGTCAGTGCATTTATTCCCCAGTGAGGATGGAAGAATCTGTCAGGTTTAGTTCTCTCAGTTGCTCATTCTCCAATCTTAAATTCAGTTTTCCGTATTTTGCAGAAATTAAAATAAAACCCCACTTTTTTAATCCTCATCAACACTTTAGGACTAAGTTTGCCTAAGAAACAGTTTTATAAACAGTACCTATTTTTTGCAAGCAATTTTTCCTATTATAATGCATTTTTGTGTAAGTTAAACTAAGACCATCATTTTCACGCATACTTTCCTCATACATTATATATATATATATATATATATATGCATTTTTGCAAACATTGGTTGGAGACCTGCAATGCAAAGTTCACATACTATTTTGGAAAGTGAGAGTTTGATAGATCTGGCTTTAACGGCATACTGAGTCGAATGTCTCCCCCATCCCTCCTGCCCACCCAGTATGCTTAGGATTGTAGCCTTTGCTTCCCCTTTCTCTCCTTTCAGTATTTTCACATTTCTATTCCAGCCTCAGACACTGTTGGAAGCTCGTGCGCTTAAATGATTATCTTATGAAGGGAGCGGTAGCCGGTTCTTCTCCCCCGCCCCTCAAACAGAGGTGGCAACCCTGTTAAATTCCAGCCACAGCATTGACATGGACTCCTCTACCCTCCAGTCCCTTGTCCTCACTGCTGACAGAGATGGCAGTAGAGGACGTGGCCAGAGAGAGCGCTTCAGTGAGCACTCCAGCCTTACATTTCCTGTGGGGGATTGTTCAAAGCCAGCCGAGAAGTGTTGCCGAGAACTGCATTAACCTGTTTGTCCCAAGTATGTGTAAAGGAAGAATGTACCATCAGGGTTTTGCTGTTGCTGCTGGTCCTCAGATATGCTGCAATGCATGTTCACCCCAAATCTATTCTCTGCATTTGTTGCACAGTGTTTCTGGAATTCTTATGCAGTGGTTAGAGCTACACAATGCGATACCACAAAGAGTTGCTGGCCTTTTCCTGTCAGGGTAGATTTTAAGTGTGATTTCCAGTTTGCTGAGTGTCACATTCTGAATCTCCACAGATGGGAGGCCTGGAAACAAAGCTTTCAAAATGCCTCCGCTTGCCAGAGATTTCAAGGAAAATATGTGCCATGTTTCTTTCTCCAGCCTTGAGAATTTTAGGCATACGTTTGCCAAGAACACAAAAAAAAGAATATGGGATTTTAAAAAGTAGTCTAAGAAAATCTCATTTGTGCTGACAAAAGGATAAACATGGGCAACTGTGCATACACTGCAAGTACAATGCCAGCTTCTATTTATAATAACTCAGACACCCATTCCGCTTTCATTTCCATTAATATGTTACTCATCTCTGCCAAATTGGATCTGATTATGTCTTCTTTCTTCATGGCAGATACCTTTTGCAAAAGTGCAGGCATTTATTTCAGCCTTCATGTGTGAAAGCGGGACATATTGGTTAAAACTGTAAATAGCATGTTTTTCGTCAAGTTCAAGTATGTTAGAAATATTACACCCCACTGTGTTTGTGCCACTGAGTTGAGACAGATGGTAGCTGGGAAAGATGCAATCTTATAATCAAAAGCTAAAATATGTCAAAAATATGTTAGCAAGCAAAACATAGCATATTACTTGCTTCTTATGTCATGACAGCTTGCAAAACACGCAAGATTGTTGAATTTCTAGTTATGTAAATACAGTAACACAGTAAACACAGCAACAGCAAATGTGATGGTAGCTTTGTGCATCGATTAGTCCTGCCTTTCAGGGCTAGGGAATAGAAGTCTTCTGGTCACATTCAACTCCTGGTTTGAAGAGCGAGTCACTCATATCAAATGCCTGAATCCATTTACCTTTCTCATTAGTTCCCGGTTTCTCGGTGATACCCTAAAAAGCTGTTTAAAGAGATTATGAAAGACATTCAACCTTCCCAATGAGGATTGAGTCTTCCATGGGGGCTTATCAGAGCATTTAGCAAACAGAACAAGATTGGGGTATCAGTTTGCAGAACCAGGAGGTGGGGAGGAGGGAGAAATACAGAGACTCCGTATGAATGTGCTTAGTCTCTGGCATGCTAGCTTCCCCAGTGGGCCACTGAAGCTAAAATGAGCCACCCTAATGAGAAAGGGGAAAGTAAAATTGTGCCAGCATCAAGGAGACCAGGGGGAGGGGAAGAACAGGAGACATACATGCTGGATGCAAAGCAGGCCACAGGTTTATTGAATGAGAATGCCTGTTACTTGGCATAAAGAGTGGAAAGGCTAAGCAGAAGTCCCTGTTCACAGGCTGTACTATTCAACCAGATTGCTAAATAAGCTTGTGAAGATAGGAGGAGCGAATGAGGTGGACTTTGTTGGGGTGCCCTCTGGTCCCCATAGTGGCTTAGCTGCTGCATAAGCCCCTAAAGGGAATTTACAAGGAATTAACTCTCACTTTTTCCAATCCATAGGCCCAGACACAAGCTACGGGAAGTTGTGTTATACTGAGTCAAACCATCTAGTTTAGTTAGGTAGGTAGGTAGGTAGTTAGCTAGTTAGTTAATAATATAATAATATATCCCACCCATCTGGCTGGGTTGCCCCAGCTACTCTGGGCAGCTTCTAACACATATAAAAACATAATAAAGCATCAAACATTAATAGTAACAATCTGATCCAATAAAAAAAGCCAAAGTAACTTTAAAATAAACAACCTATATCAAATAAAGCAATATTCAATCATCCATTAGAATCTAATAGTAATAGTTTGCACCAAGCAGGAGCGGCCTTTGGTCTTTCAGATTTCAGTGGGACCATTCAAGCCTCACCTTACAATATTCTCCTTTATATACCTGCCAACACTAAGATTTCACTTCATGCCTCTGACAAAATGGGCCACAAAAGTTTAAAAAAAAATCCACAAAGCTTGTGTCATAATATTTTTTTTTTAGGATTTTAGGTATCACACAATTGTTGACCATTTCTGCCATGAGAGACTAACACGGCTACCCTCTGCAAATACTTATTGACTCTTTAAAAGTGCTAGAACATTCTCCACTCAACTATAATCCTGTCACAAGGAATGCACTTGTCATTTTGCTTTTATCCTCTCTGAGATACTGTCCTCAAGAAAGACGAGAAAGAGCTGTACCTTATATACCCACATATGACCCTCTATTTATATGAAAAATTAACAATTACTTCACACCTTGATTGAATGCTTCCTTATTTAGATGTCACAACAGATTTTCGCAGCCTTCAGAGGGAAAGCTTTAGAAATGTTAATATTGTGACAGGCAAGACACCTAAAAGCAAATGACTCATAATTGGCGACAATTAGAAATAACTTGGTATGAAAACAGAATATTACTTGCCACAGTGTGCTGGGGCTGGGAGGGTGAGCTTGCATCTCAGGTAATGCGAAGGACTCCATGGAAAGATCTTGGCCACACAGACAAGAATATAACATTGATTCCACTCTAATGCATTCCTTCATACATTACTGCTCAATTATCGTTCAAGGGGCCTTTACGCTTTACTGGGAAATGGAACATTCTCTCTGCGATGTTCCTTTCACTGAGTTGCCGGGATAATGGAAGATGAGCAAACTCATAATGGGCACAAGCTTATTTATTCAAATAGTCTAAACATTCCATTGAACCTGAAGTCTGAATAAACCAACATACAATGTACATAAGATTACTTAGAAACAGTCTTATATAGCAGAGATAGAGCTGATTCCAAATGAGAAGACTTCAGACAATTAAGGTTCAAATCGTAAAGACTTTATGATAAGTGTGCAGTTTCAGTGGATTTGCAAGACCACTGTTTGGAATCCTAAGACATTTATAGGAAAGTATTTCATAGACCGGTAGCCGGATGCTGTGCATGTTCCTAAATTTAGACCACAATTCTAGGCCGGTTTACTCATAAGTCACCTGTGCTCAATGGGAATTACTCCAAGTGTGCATTAGAATTGTAGCCTTAGTGCCTTAGGCAACCATTAAATAGTTAGTAAAAAGATAAGAGGACAAGATTCCGCCTTTATGTTTCTTTCATGATGCCAAGATTTCAACTTTACTGTTAATCTTACTTAGACACACACATGCACACACCAAAAGTCAAAATTCTTATTTTGATACCAATTCTTCATTTGTCCAAAATGCTTGTGATCTCATTTGCTATGATCAGCAATTTCCTACATCACTGAAGTTCTTCTACTGGATCCCTCAATATGATTTTAAATCAAAGAAATACAGTAATTATTCAGTGACTGCAAAGAACTCTGTTTCATAGGATACATTTTTACAGGACTTTTAAATATAATTTATGAATATTTGCAAGCATAATAATTGTCTTTTCTGCTGACATTTTCAAAGCGACACTGTGATTTGTTGGGTCTCCAGAGAGTCTGAGTACAAAACTGATAATTATATTAAATATACATAGACAATAAAGAGTGTGTTTACATAACTATGCCCATAAATATCTGATTGAACAGTCATTGTTCTCAAACCCCTTTTAAGCAGCTCTCTGAGGAATCCAGTTCTAATGACATGATGGTTTAAAAGATGTTGCTCAGTCTTGTTCCATATTTAATTAACTTTCCTTTTTTAAACTTGTGGTGATGGAGACAATAACAAATAGCTCTGAAAAGAGAGATGGCTTTGAAACATGAGTGAGAACTTGTCGTGCTTTGTACACCATACGCCAAAGGAAATTTGTATGGAAGAGCAGGCGGCACAAGCCTGCCAAACTCCGTGGGGAGTCAATTACTAGATCATGTGATAGAAATAATAATAATAATAATAGTAGTAGTAGCAGCATTACAATATTAAATACCAAAATGAAGAACGTAACACTAGGGTGTGGGTAGAAAGATTCAAAAGACATGTAGTACCCACTTGGAACCTCTCTTGGGTTATCTTTGAAACGCCTCCTATTTATTTCAATGGATCTTGCAGAAGGAATGTGTCACTCGTTTCAACATCAGGTGGTTACAGGGAGTGTTACAAATCCAGAGTATTTTTTGCTGCGATTGTGTGTAAATAAGATCAGAGAGGCATGCTCAGCAAGGGAGAGGTTGCTGTCAGATCTGTGTACTGCTACCCTTTGTGACCTGAAAGGCTGCCAGAGAATAGACAATGAAGGTATGTTATCCCTGTCTGGGTATGATTGCAGATGAGGGCCACCTGCTGAAGCTAGTTACAAAGTACTCCATGCCACCGAGGCCACTTGTACCTCCAGCTGTAGCAGTAGATCCAGACGTGCCCCAAATTGTGCAGCTGCGCCTTTGGGGGAGGTGCAACCTCTTCCAGAAGAGGTTGAAACCCGGTCATCTCATCTAGGGAACCACCCACTAACAGTGCCTCAGTCTTATCTGGATTTGCTTTCATTCAGTCCCTTACTGAAGCCAGACACTGATCTAGCACGCCCAATGTCTCACCTGCAGATGTCACACAGCTCTATTTCTACTTTACATCAGCATATTGATAACACCAGACACCAGTTCTTTGGAAGACTCCAATCAGTGGTTTCATACAGATGTTGAACAGCAAGGGGAATAAGCTCGACCCTTGTGGAACCCCACATTGAAGGCTCCACAGTATTCGTCAAGCACCACTCTCTGGAGTTGGCCATCTAAAAATGACTTTTTTCTATGTTGTTTCACTTCAATTGATGGTAATAAAGTACAGTTTGGAAAGGTTTGTAGGTTTTATGCAAGGCTTTTTTCCCCGGCCAGAACTGTTCTGGCACCTCTCAGGTAGGAGCCATTGCCATTAGAAGAGAACAAGGGAGGTGTTCATGGTGAGTTCTGGCACCTCTTTTTCTAGAAAAATAGCCCTGGTTTTATGTATTGTAATGTTGCCGATCTCTAGGAATGCTAGAAAATGTGGGATTAGTCAGAAAGCTAGCTAGAAACTATTCTGAGAACAACATTACTATTTGTCACCATGCTTTGTGGATTTTTATATCTAAGGCTGCACACCTATACAGTGGTACCTCAGGTTAAGTACTTAATTCATTCTGGAGGTCCGTTCTTAACCTGAAACACTACTTTAGCTAATGGGGCCTCCTGCTGCTGCTGCACCGCCGGAGCACGATTTCTGTTCTCATCCTGAAGCAAAGTTCTTAACCTGAGGTACTATTTCTGGGTTAGCAGAGTCTGTAACCTGAAGCGTATGTAACCTGAAGCGTATGTAACCCAAGGTACCACTGTACTAAAGGAAAATCTCAACGCAAGAACAGAAAACCAACCCAATCCTAGGAAATCACAAATGAACAGGAGGCACTAGATGCCCGATACATAGGGGGAGAATTGTTGCTAAAGATGCGTCCCCAAAGAAGGATGTGTTTGAAAACACACCTGCCAAGGAATCAATCTTATTTTAAGGGCTTTTTTTCTCCAGTCCTATACATATATAGTGGTACCTCATTGTTAATTCGTTCTTAATTCGTTCTGGAGGTCCATTCTTAACCTGAAATTGTTCTTAACCTGAGGTACCACTTTAGCTACTGGGGCTCCCTGCTGCCGCCGCACGATTTCTGTTCTCATCCTGAAGCAAAGTTCTTAATCCGAGGTACTATTTCTGGGTTAGCGGAGTCTATAACCTGAAGCGTCTGTAACCTGAAGCATCTGTAACCCGAGGTACCACTGTACACATAAACAAGTAAAGCTTGTGCTGTCCAAGTAAGTCATTGTAGACTCACTGAAAATAACTAATATTGGATGGCTATCACCCTTAAGTTTTATGAGGCCTTGGCTAGTCAATGCCAGAACACCTTAACATTTATATTACAGATTTGGGTCACTCAGCTATGTTTGTGAGGACCCATTGTTTACTGACCAATATTTTATTTCCTGAGCTATATTTATTTGGAAAAACCCCACAGCACTGTGATATTAAACAGCCAGTAAATACCTGTGTTTGGCCTATTCGCAGTAGCGTTTGTTTTGTCTGAATCTCAGGTTTTTGCCCAACATGTAATTCATTGTGTTTCTGCCTCCTGTGTGTCTATTGCGAAGTCATTTGTTTCCTGTTTCTCCTTGGGGGATTCACCACTTGCTCATTTTGCCCAGCATTTATATGAGCCATGTTGTCTCTTGTCCTTAGTGTCACACATATATTGATGACTTTCATATTGACTGTGTTCAAAGCCTTGTGCATCCCCCATCGAAAAGTTCACGATACTTTGCACCAGTGTCATCTCTGCTCCTGTTATTGGTCTGCCTGACTGCAAATGCACTTAAGAATTAGTTTTATTAATATGTCCAGGGAAGCAATTCCATCAGCAGCCCCCTTCCCTGTTGGTCTGTGTTGCAGAAAATATATAAGTTTTCCTTGAAAAAAGCGTGCCAGTCCTAGAAACAATCATGTTTGCCGTTGGTGTCCACAGATAGCTTATTGTGATTAAGAAAAGAAGGGGCTGCTCAGGAATGCAAGGAGCTGCTTCATCACCAAAGACGATGCGCTCCGCCTTGCTCAAAGGATGCTTGCTGAAATCTCATGAGGAAGGAGAGCTCAAAATCACTTGTCACTTCAAAAAAAAAAATGCCCATGAAGAATTGAAACGTGTGGATTATTTGGACAAAACATAGTTCTGTGTGCCTCGTTTTGTCTGTATCATTGCTGTAATTCTTGAAACTTTATTCTTTTTTAAAAAAGAAAAAGTATTTCAATTTAGCTATCCCAAGAATTCCAGTGTGGTGTAGTGGTTGAGAGTGGTAGACTCGTAATCTGGTGCACCGGGTTCGCGTCTCTGCTCCTCCACATGCAGCTGCTGGGTGACCTTGGGCCAGTCACACTTCTTTGAAGACTCTCAGCCCCACTCACCTCACAGAGTGTTTGTTGTGGGGGAGGAAGGGAAAGGAGAATGTTAGCCGCTTTGAGACTCTTTTGGGTAGTGATAAAGCGGGATATCAAATCCAAACTACTACTACTCTTCTTCTTCTTCTTCTTCTTCTTCTTCTTCTTCTTCTTCTTCTTCTTCTTCTTCTTCTGGCAGGGACCAGCAGCTTTCAACATCTTGTTAGTAACATTTTTGGCCCATTGAAAATGTCTCCAAATGCAAAGTTCTTCCTGAGGGTTGCCACTGAAAACACGAACTTGTGTAGCCCCATGGAACACTAGTGTACCTGCCAACCAAAATGTTGCTATAGAATATCTGAGAGGGCTGCTTTATAGCTGGGGGGGGGGGGAGAGAATAAAGATCTAGAAAGGATGGTTGCTCCCTTCATGGCCTGCTTGAGAGCATCCCAGAGACACCTTTCCCAGCCACTGCTGAAAAAAGATGCTGTATTAGATTGGACCCAGCCAGATAATTTTTTAGTTCTGAATTCCATTATTAATCTTTAATAGCAGATATTCTGGGGGCTTATATCTATTATATCTTAAGCCGCTTTTGAGAGCTATGTTCTCATGAAGTGATGTTTTAGAAAAGGAGAGACAAAAAATAGTCACAGCACAACAGATGTACAGAATAATACAAGAGGTTGCTTTGGAGACAAAGGCTATTTATACCAGCTGGAGAGATTAAGTTCTAAATGCTAGAGTCGAAAGTAATCCATAATCCATAGTTTAGGGACCACCACCAAGAAGATCCTGTCTATTGAACATGCCGACGAAACTGAACGTAATAGAAGCAGATATGCTGCAGATACATGATTACTTTTCTTAAAGTGGTAATTAAGATTTCCCATTCATCTATCTGTAAATGGAGGATTGACTTAACAAATCAATTCTGTATAAACTAGTATTCTGTGATCAGACAACATCAGATGATTGGGCTCCGTAGTAGTCTGGGATGAAGCTCACTAAAAGAGCTTTAATACTTGGCAGACAAGAAGTAAAGGTTAGGTTCAAGTGCTAACAAAATATTTCCTGAGGAAGACTCTGGTGAGGAACATACCAATGCAAGAGTCACAACCAGAAAAAGCAGCATACCCATTACTAAAGCAAATTTATTTGAGTTGTGAGCCATAGCTCATAGTCAGCCTTTGAAAAGTTTGAGAGTAAAGTAAAAAAGTCTCCAGAAATCATTAGATGAGAAAGGGGGGAAATGGCATAAAAGAAGACCAAGCATTCAGAGCTAGCTGTAAGCAATGTAAGATCGGGCCCCAAAGAGGAAATGGACTGGAGCAAGAATACAGCCAAGGACGAGATGAAAGGAGAAGGCCAGTTGCAAGAGAAGAGATATTATGAGGTTCTTCCTAGACTCTTGCTTTAGGTGACAACCTGGCTTTTATTTTGCTAAGAATTTTCATGCACAAACCCAGTGCTACCACCAACTGAGATCTTCCAAAGTGTCTGGATATAGAAATGAGGAACTCAGCTGCCTGCCTTGGTTCCCTGCCTATCAGCTTCCTACAGGAACTTAAGTGTTCATGCAAAAAAGGTTTTTAGCCAATTTCAACAGGGAAGTCTTGATCAAACCACTTCTCTACCACCACTCTCAAATGATGAAAACAGGAGCCAGATATTTGCATATCTTGTTTTCTTCCTGTAACCCAAGAATGTTAACCCAAGAAATATACTAGGAATTAATGCAACATACTCAGCTATTGCTGCAAAGATCTGGGTAGCAACTAGCAAGCAACTCATCTAGTTGCTCAACAAGACTCCGGAGCAGTGCTAGGGGACCTGTGGCCCTCCAGATGTTGTTGGACTACAGCTCCCATCTTCCTTGACTACTGGTAATGCTGACTAACATGGACGGGCGTCAGAGTACAACCACCTCTGGTTTCCCATCCCTCTTCTAAAAGTAAAATAAAAAAGTTATTTGAAGAGTAGCTGGCAAAAATAATGAAAACTTGTACATTTGTAAGTTTGTATGGGCAGCCTTGGGACGTGGGTAGCGCTGTGGGTTAACCCACAGAGCCTAGGACTTGCCGATCAGAAGGTCAGCAGTTTGAATCCCCATAACGGGGTGAGCTCCTGTTGCTCAGTCCCTGCTCCTGCCAACCTAGCAGTTTGAAAGCACGTCAAAGTGCAAGTAGATAAATAGGTACTGCTCTGGCAGGAAGGTAAACGGCGTTTCTGTGCGCTGCTCTGGTTCGCTAGAAGCGGCTTAGTCATGCTGGCCACATGACCCGGAAGCTGTACGCCGGCTCCCTCGGCCAAAAAAGCGAGATGAGCACCACAACCCCAGAGTCGGTCACGGGTCAGGGGTCCCTTTACCTTTACCTTATGGGCAGCTTTACACACAACAGATTTCAGAGCAATATTCAAGTGTCCATTTCAGCTCCCAAATAGCCCTGAGGAAATGAAGCATATAAACCTCAGGGCTATGCAACTGGACCAACCTGGGAACTTTTTACAAGCAAGGTGAAAGTTCACCGAAACCAACAACAACACAACAGATTCCACTGCAGTGGGGTTTGATTCGGCATTCTATTGTGAATGGCATCCACTGACTCGCATGAGCAAGATTGTACACTGCATCGTTGATTGTTCTATGCCCCTGTGCTGGAGTGTTATATGTTTAAATAATTTGAAGTTAATTAAGAGTATTGGCTTGGAACTAAATCAGGAAACTTACACATCTGTGCTCGCATCCAGGAACAGAGGTGTCTTAAAAAGTGCCTCAAGCAATGTACTTTAGTTTATACCCTATTTAAAAGTGTGTGTGTGTGTGTGTGTGTGTGTGTGTGTTTCCTTTGCTTAATGGGCAGGGATATAGCTTTAAGAAAACTTATTTGAGTTCTAATTCATGCTTTAAAAAACCCATTACAATTAAATTTTTATCTAAACATTCCTATTTTCTGGGAGCTCTTGTCCACTGTTCCAAATACTAAAACCTCAAACGTTATGTGAATAAAATGTGGGATGCCAATTGACAACAGCTTGAGTTCCCTCTAAATCTCCAGTGCCTTCAGCATGATATTTTAGCTTTGTATTAAAATTGGCTTCACTGGAGTCCTCTCAGGGTAGGTGGACGATTTCTTACCCTTTGTTTGAATCAGACATGTTATGATTTAAATCCACACTGCAAATTGACTTTGATCACACCTTTCAGATGCCTTTCCCCTACGCAACTTACTGATGTCAGCACCCGCCAGAGATTTGGCTAAAACAAGCAAAAAATATCCAGTTTGAGTTTGTAAATATTAGGCAAATTCATATTTAACATGGGATAAATAAATACCGTATAACGCATGTCATGTTTCCATAATTTCTTGGAAAATGTATAATTACTCTAATAAACTAATGAGAATAGTTGCAGTCTGTACAATGGATCTTTAAACCCATAGCAATTACTGTGATATAACACCATATAAGAATGGTGCATATTCAACATCTGACTAATAGTAACAATAATTTTATTATTTATACCCCGCCCATCTGGTTGGGTTCCCCCCAGCCACTCTAGTACATAAGTACATATTAGCAAGAATAAAATTAATAATAATAGTTCTCTGTGATATTTATTGTCATTCCTATTACAAATATAATGGAAATTATTAAGCCATTGCTGTAGGATAATTTTAACTCATGCAACAGCTTGATAAGGATGGTACATCTCCATGTTCGCATTTTCCAAAATACACTGACTCCCATGATTAAGGAACACCAATTGAAAGTGGTCTAGGAATATACAATCACCTTCTCTACCTCTGTGTTCTATCTATTCCTCTAACATTAACCTTCTATTCCAACCCAGAATCTTCAGTTCTGTTGCTTGTTTATTATTATTTATTAGAGTGATTTATATCCCACCTTTCAAACAAGTTCTCTGGAGGGCTTATAAAGTTGGAAACTACAATAAAAATGCAACAAGGCAATACAAAAATGCATGCAAAACCCCGCCACTGCCTTGCTCTCACCTCGTTTCTCTAGATGCCTGCCTCAACACAGTGAAATGCCTTCCATCTCAACATCTCTTTGCCTTTATCTGTCTCAATGTAGGAATATTAAAAACACAGGTCCCCCACCATAAGAATATAAGCACATGAGAAGAGCCCGGTTGGATCAGGCCAAAGTCCAGCACCCTGTTTTCACAAAGGCCCACAAGCAAGAGCTGATGGCCACTTTCCAAGGCTAAACCACCTTGATTAGCCCTGCCTGCTCCCTTCTTTTTGGCTTCTTTTCCTTCAATTGCAGCCTGTGAGAGCAGGACCCGTTTTCCCTTTCCATGACAACATTAGGCAGGCACCCTCACTACACTGTTTTAGATGTCTGCTAAAAACTTTTTTGATTTCAAAAAAACCTCTCCAAGTATATAAACTAGCATTGGGGCTTTTACATTTTGTTGGTTTTACATGCGTACTGATAATTATTTTATATACACTACTTTCCCAAAGAAAAGAGAAAACAACAAAACTTGATCATTGTATCTTACTGCACTGGCTCCAAGGGATGGGAGAAGAGGGCACTCTTACCTGCAGAGTCAGTTTTTTTCTGCTCAACCCCCTGGAAGATGGTCCATGAGGTCCTGTTCTGCCCCCCAGTGCTATTCAACATCTAAACAAAGCTACTGGGCAAGTTCTTTAGGAGTTCCATGCCACCAATATGCAGCTGGCACTGTTCCATTTTTCTCCTTGTCATTGGAGCGGTGTCTGGCTGCTGCGATGGGATAGATGAGGGTGGATAAATTGGAACTGCATCCCAATAAGGCAGAGATGCTGTAGTTTGGTGGTTCCTGAGTCCAGGAATTAGGAAGAGAGCCTGCTCTCCATGGGATTTTGCTTGTTCCTTGCAAAGTGCACCAGCCAGCTTGTCTTTCGAGCAGAAACAGGTTGCTAATACTCATGTTTTTGGAAGATGAAGGGAGAGAGATTAAGCCTGACATTTGCGTGGGAGGAGGAGTGAATCATCCCTTTGCCCACACAGCTAAACTTTAGGTAAACTTATTACCTGACACTCTAGGAGGAGGACACAGGAATGAGTGTGTGCTAGTGAAACAAAACAATCCTTGTCTTAGTCTTGCACTTCTCTCTATTTTCCCTTTCCAGCCCACAGCTATTCCAGACAGAGGAGAGAAGGTAGATACTAGAGGTGGTCTTCAGTGCTAGTCCTACTCAGAGTAGATTCATTGGAGTTAATGGTCATGACTAATTAAGGTTCATGAATTTCAATGGGTCCACTCAGAGTAGGACTTTATTGAACAGAACCCTAGGTCCCTATCGCCCCACAATCAGACTGACCCACAGGAAAATTAGTTGCCGTCCACCCAGGTGCTCAACTCAAAATCCATAGGTATTCATCTTCCATTTCCATTGAAGCGCTATTTGGATGCTGCTTGGTTATATCCCATTGGGAGATTGCTGTTTTACAGGATTGTTTCTAGGTCTGCGGTTTTAATGCTGCTTATTGCCATCGCCACAACATTGCAGAATAAGATTCCAACTTGCAATAAACCATTTCTGGATTCCTTCCAGCAGTGAGCAACAACAAAAGATGGAATGGGAGGAAAGAGCCAGTGCTGATCTGGCGGCAGCCAGTGGTCCCTCAGTGGCACTGATCTGACTAGTATTTCATGTAAGGATGAAATATGGCATTTCCAAAAATAACACTTAAGAACTCCCTTGGTGGCTGTTAAGAAGGCACAATAGAACTCTGCAGAGATCTGTCCATTCCCCCAACATAGGATATGCAGAGCCACATCTATATTTTTCATTCTAAATGTCCCCATGCCTGCTTACAGTTTAGTGCCACATATTGGTTCACTGCAATGCTAAATATCCAAATAACCGAGGAGGCATCCAAAGGATTTAGCTAATCAGATAAATATTTGCATGTAGGGAAATTCTCCATAATGATAGTCTGTACAATGGGAAAGGGCTACATGCAATTACACAAGGGTTCAGATCTAGAGCTGGTCAAGAAAGTAGGGGTGAGGATGAGATCATCTACACCAGTGGTTCTCAAACTATGCCCTTTGTGGGACAGAATCTATGCCATTTAGTTGAAAGGTGGCCTACCATCCTTCAATGGATTCATTTCAATTGAAGATTAGGCTTCTTATGCATCTGAAGCTTCTGCCCCTCAAATTTTCATAAGTTACAGTGTTTGCTAAAATTTACCTCATGAGTATGAATGATACTCGAGCTGCAGAACGTTTCCAGAGACAATTTGTTTTTCTTATGCATAATGTAATTGTGCGTAAAGTAGTTTTAGTTTGGTTGAATTTTATGAGAATGTAATGTTTTCATGGGATCAAAAATTCAAGTGCTTATGAAAACTCAAGCAGAACAGAACAGAGCAGAGATGTTATGATTTGGTGGTGCTGTTGTGGATGGGATTCATCAATCTGTCCACTTACTCTGTTTGCATAAAGGAAGATTTTCATAAATGGCCTCTAAACTTAACCTTTCATAGCATGGCTTGAACACATAGGTGGCTGATGATATGCTTTAGTTATATACAAGATACCACATGCGTAAAGAAAACCCTACATTAAAAAAATTACATCTTCATCAAGTCCTAGGAAGATTTGGCAAAATGCCTAACCTCTACCTTAGCCTTGGTAATGAAATCAATATGTACTAATCAGGTCAGCCTGCCAAAAAAGTGCACTTCCTTGTCCTCCTCATCACTATTGAGAAAACAAAGCAAGACAAACAGATCTTCACTGAGCTTTAATTGTGAATAGAAATGCACCCTGAGATGGCAGTCTGGAATCACCCACCCAATTTACTGATGGGTAAATGCCTGAAAACAGGTTTGCCAATGAAACTAGTTTACTTACCCCAATCACTGACTATAAAAACAAGATGCTGGTAGCTCATAAACAGAAGTGTAAACCAGCAGGAAAGCAGAGTTTCTTCTTTACTTTAAGCACTGGAGTTGGCAAGGAGACAAATTGACACTGGGGAACGAAAGCAATTCCTGGTTCCTTTACAGTCCACCAATTTGTTAGCATTCAGTTCAGAAAGAATCAGACATGTTCAGGAGGTGCACGCATGGAAATCGTCAAATGCAATAGGACAAGTTAAGCTTGCTGCCATACGTGGGGATCTATGAACTGAGGCTTTGGGCTTTTATGATCTAGGAAAACTGATTGCGCAGAGAGCCTGTTCTGATCAGCAATTTGCTCAGCTATATCAAATATATAATGGTTCCTACATGCCTATGGAGAGTGCTGGTGAGGAATTCCAGTTTCTATGAAACAAACATATACAACCTTTATAGATGCCTGTTTGGGACCCTTTGGCTCAATACAGATGTGATGCTCTCTCTTGCTCTTCATCATGGTTAAGTGGCTAGAAGTGGATCATGGAAACTTGTACAGTGGTACCTCAGGTTACAAACGCTTCAGGTTACAAACACGTCAGGTTACAAACTCCACTAACCTGGAAGTAGTACCTCTGGTTGCAAACTTTGCCCCAGGTTAAGAACAGAAATCGTGCAACAGCGGCACGGTGGCAGCGGGAGGTCCAATTAGCGAAAGCGTGCCTTAGGTTAAGAATGGTTTCGGGTTAAGAACGGACCTCCGGAATGAATTAAGTTCGTAACCCAAGGTACCACTGTACTCCCTCCCAACCCCCTCTCTCATACAAATTTCTCCCCCCTATCTTAACAGCATTAATTACGGCAGAACATTACATCTGCAGTAATAGCGACAAATGTTTTAGAATAATCAGGCTTAGTTTAACAGAGTCTGAAGCTTGTTTGGAATCCCTGTTAAAGCTGATCCTGGCTAAGGCGAATCCCTTACAATGCGGTGTTTCACCTGCACTGGCTCCAGTCCTGCTCAGCAATGGCAAGAAAAGGGACGGTTTGCCTGGGCCCACTCCCAGTTTTGGAGCCATAATCAAGAGTACAATATTGGTTAATTGGGCTTTACATATTTATTTATTTTAGATTACTTTGATTTCCAGGGCAGTTTGCAACATACCCATGCAACAACGTTTATGAAATTTGCAACAACTGCCCTGAGCTCCTTTGAGAAGGCAGGGGGGATATAAACACAATCAAATATACAGGCAGGCAGATTTATTTATTACTTCATAAAATGTATACACTGCTTGACTGAGGATGACTGCAATGCGTTATATGTAGGGCCGCCTCTGAAGACGGTTTGGAAACTTCAACTAGTGCAGAATTCAGCGGCCAGGTTGCTCACCGGAGCAAGATGGTTTGAGCATATTGCACTGATCCTGGTCCAGCTGCACTGGCTACTGATTAGCTTCCGGGCCCAATTCAAAGTGCTAGTTTTGACCTATAGAGCCTTAAATGGCTCAAGACCACAATACCTCAAGGACCACCTCTTTCCATATGAACCAACTGGACCCTGAGATCATCTTCTGAGGCCCTCCTTCATGTGCTTCCTCCTTGAGAGGTCTGGAGGGTGGCAACACAAGAAAGGGCCTTCTCTGCAGTGGGTCCCCGTCTGTAGAATGCTCTCCCCAGGGAAGATCACCTGGCACCTTCATTATACACCTTTAGGCACCAGACAAAAACATTCCTTTTTAACCAGGCCTTTCGCTGACCTAATCAACATCCTATACCCTTTAAAATGTGGATCTTTTTTGGGTGGGGTATTATTGAATTATTGTTTTGATTTTGATTTTATATATTGTAATCTTTTTTTGTGAACCGCCCCAAGACCTCCGGGCATAGGGCAGTATATAAATTTAATAATGAATGAATGAGGATTGTTGTTTTTTTGTTTTTGTTTTGCAGAAACAAAACTCCAAGCAGTTTACAAAAAATATGTTAAAAGGAGCAACTGTAATAAAGCACGTAAGATGTACAAGCATGGGAAAACAATAACCTGGCCTCTAAAAAAATATTGGCACCAGCCTCCCTTGGGACAGAATTCCACAAGGCAAGTGGAACACTTGTGGAGGCCCCCTGGTCCGTTGCCATACACACACCTCACTTGGTGGCGTTGGCAGGAACACTCAGAGGAGAGCACCTGACGAAAATCATTATGTGAGGCTGATGTGAGGTACCAAGTCACGTTAGGACTTTAAATAAATGTTTCAAATATATTGGGCTTTGTAAAAAAAAAAAAAAAAGGTGGATGGGGCAGGAGGAGAAGTAATATAATATACTGGACCATTATTAACAGAGTGACCGGATAATATTTACACTTCTGAAGCTCTGATGAATCATCTTTAATGCACTAATTAAAACTCTTTTCAAAGTTTTGAAGCAGAAAGGGAAATGAAAAGAAAGCTCCTTGTTTCTGAGTGTGTCAAGGATCAAAGTCCTCTTTTCTAAATATAAAACCGTTATTCCCGCTTACCCAGTGCAGGTTCCAGTAACAGCAGCTGGAAGAGTCATGGCAGATCTGCATCTCTGAGCACCTCCATATCAACGCCATCTCCCATCACCTCTACTAGGCTCTTGTTTGCATCAGCCTCCACCATCGGTGCCCTCCAGATGTTTGAATTCAGCTCCAAAACATATATTCTATATTTAGAGTGAAGAGCACCATGATGGTGAAGCCTGGTTTGCATTAACACCAGCTCAGGGTAGCCCTGACTAGCCTCAGAGTGAGGGTGGGTCATACCCTGTGGGTCGAAGGAGAAGTGGAGGGTGGGGGTGGTAAGAGAGCCAGGTTTCCAGAGATCTGCCTGGATTAATTTTATAGGATACTTGGTTTCCCAGCAGCCTCTGCTTCTCTAGTGCCCACACTCATTTTTCTCCACCCGCTAGGAACTCTCTAGAGGCCCGTTCTCAACAGCCATATTGCTCCCCTTTCCAAGCAACTAATCTTCCTCCCGCCTCCACACTCACCTCATTGCAACGTCAAAGTATCCTTGTCACCTTTTTGCTTTTTCATCTTTCCTATTAAGGCACAGCAACCTTGTTGCAAGCATGCTTGCTCTTATAACTGTATTGATACACTAGTCTGCTGCTTCCTATGAACTCTGGCCCTGATATAGGACAACACACAGCCGCTGCAATGCCCTTGAAGGATCCTCTCACCTCACCTAAGAGATGGTAAGCACTCAGATATTGGCAGAAGGAAGAACAGGGTGGGCCCTACAGTCCAAGCCCTGTTTAAGGTCTGGTTTGAGGAAGAGAGAGGTGCAGGGGCCTTATAGCAGCCCATCAGCTGTTAGCACCTGGGTTGTAGACTTAGCAGCCCCACAGGTCACCTTGTTGCAGCCACAGCATAACCACACCCAAAGACAACAAAAAATCTGCTTCAAATCCCACATCAAGTCTCTAGGGAGACAGTCAGCACACTAGCAGAGCCCAGACTCAGCTCTCTGGCTTCATCTGCACTTATACACTTAAAGCAGTACCACACCACTTTAAACAGTAATGGCTTCTCCCTCAAAGAATCATGGGAACTGTAGTTTGTTAAGGGTGCTGAGAGTTAGTCAGGAGACTAATAGTCCTCTCGCAAAGTTGCAATTTCCAGAGATCCCTGGGGGAAAAGAGATTGACTGTTAAAACTGAGAACTGTAACTCTATGAGGGGAATAGGGGTATCTTAACTCTCAGCACCTTTAACAAACTACAATTCCAGGCCTAGATAGCTCAGCTGGTTAGAGTGTGGTGAGGATAATGCCAAGGCTGCAGGTTCAATCCCCGTATGGGGCAGCTGCATATTCCTGCATTCCAGGGGGTTGAACTAAATGATCCTCAGGGTCCCTTTCAACTCTAGAATTCTATGAAATGGCTATCTATGAAACAGATTTGGGGGGGGGGGGAGCTATGGCTGCTTCAGGGGGTAATATAGTATCTTAAACGTATAGTGCAATTGGGGGCCTCTCTTTCTCACCCAAATTGCAGACTGATGTTATTTCTGCACAAAAATTATCTTGCTCCATCTGGCTAGAAGGGGAACTCTGGATGACTCATCTCACAGACAGACAGACAGACAGACAGACAGACAGACAGACAGACAGGGTAACCCAAGCCCCTAGCGAGCATCAGCAGAGTTCAAAGCACAACTTTCCCACTAAGAAAGGTACACAGATGCCACTGCCTTATTTTAGCATAGCCTCATTTTGCTTCCAGACTGATAGGTACTCAACCGCCCAAATGTGCTTTCAGAGGGAATGTTTGAGTACATGGCTGAAAATTTGTGATGCAACTGGCTGGAAAAATCAAAGCAATGCATAAATCACTGAAGCAACAGGGGGAAGAAGGAGGAAACAGAAAGAAATAATGAGTTGTCCTGAGGACAAAAACTTGTCTTCCATCAGTGGAGGGCACCCACCTGCAGCCATGCTGACTTATGAATCTCTAGGTAGAATATGAGGTATGAATCTAGGTATGAATCTCTAGGTAGCTTTATTTTCAACCTCTCCTCCAGTTTCCTGAGATCTAGAAACTTGCATTTTAATTTTGAAAATGAAATTCAAGAGTTTTGAAATTCAGATTTCAAAAATAAACCCACCCACCCCCAGTAATTTCCATGAGAGGACACCAGGACTGCCCCCCCCAAAGGCTGTGATGGCCTTGTAGTTATCTCAAAAAATCCTGGATATTGTACTGAAACCCAGGATGCTTTGAGGGCTTTGTTTATGGAAGAGGAGGCTTTGATCGCCTTTGAGAGTGTTGTTACGCCGTTTGCCTCCTGCTTTGTTTGACTAACTGAACTTTAAGGTATTTTCAGAGCCCAAACATCTGACCCTTGTGAAACTTGCCCAGTTCTATCAGCTGTGCTTGGCTCAGTGGGGGTCCCTCTCCCTACATTAAAGTGCTTTGTGGTTCTTTGAAGACAGGCATCTCTGTCAAAAGAAAGCCAGTTCCATTGTATTGTTCGCAGGAACCACAGTGCCTCAGCCTCATACATTGCTCAGCTAAGTAGCTTTTTTTCCTCCTTTCCTTTCCAATCCGATCCTCTCCTTTCCCTTTCTCCTCTCTTTAAAGCAGCAGCAACAGCAGCAGCAGCAGGCAGCACGCTTGAAAGTTCTGCGGTTTAGTTTGGAGTTCATTCATCCCTACAGAGAGAACTTGTTCTGCCAACCTCTACATACATGTCAGCCTAAATAGCAACAGATGTACTGTACCTTGGATGTATAAAATTTTCATAAAATATAACAAATGCTGTTTTTCCACTTGGGATGAGTCATTAACCATATGCTTACGATATTGCTGCTTTTTGCTTCCCTTTCCTTTTTCCGTAATGCAAAAGTCTAACACAGACAGTATGGACTAAATTCTGCACAGGGAGAGGGCGCTTGCAAAAGGAAAAGGGGGGAACCCTTCCACTTTCTCTACTGATTAGCAAAACCTTAGCCCACATTCCCATCCCTGACAGGAATAGGGAGCGGTAACATAGGGGTTACCAAAGTCGGGATAGTCTCTGGTCACAGCTGGCTACAAGAGTGATGTCCATGAATAAAAACTCTCAATCCATGGTTATGACACCACATCACTCCCTGAGGACTTGGGGTATCTTTATTATGACTGAGCATTCATCTCCGACACCCTGCTAAGGGCATCTCCAGACTATTGCTGTTTTGCAGGAAGGATTTCAGCACCTATTGGATATTGAAGCTATTGCTTTTTATTATTATTTATTAAATTTGTATACCGCCCTTCAACCACCACAAGGTGGTTCACAGCATAAAAATACAAAATGAGAACACAAAATAATAAATGAAAAACAGACGACCTCCCACAAACAAAATTTAAAAGCCATAGAACGTTAAATAGCCAAAGACCTGGTACTAAGAGCAGAGTGGTCCACCATGAAGCCTGGGAGCTGCATGCAGCCCTTGAGGCCATTTTTGGCAGCCCTAGACAACATTCAGGACTTCTTAAAATGGTTTGAATAGCTGACCCTTTTCTTCTGTTGTTGCTGTGAGGCACCCACGAAAACAAACAGCAAAGGTACTTGTCCTGTCTCCCTCAGCCTTTGTGAGGCCAAACAGGCCAGCCCCAGCCCCCAATCTCACCTGAGGCTGGTGTGTGTATGTGTACGTGTGGCCCACTTGTTCTGAGAGGTTGGACGGCCCTAGATTAGCTGAAACTTTTCAATGCATTTCCGCCATCACTTTTCTTATCACAAAAAGACTTCCCAGTCAACTACAATTGCGTGTCTTGAATTTGCCAGTATCCCACCCAAAAAGGGCCACAGTCCAGAAGCAATCTAAGCCTAACTGCTTCATCTGGTGTGCTGAGACCACAGGCTGGATCCAGCCAGGCCACACCAGCAATTCTCCATTCCTGCTCTAGGTATGCCTCTGAGCACCAGTCGCTGGGAGGCAACAACTGGTGAGGGGTATCATCTGGATGACCTGTTTCCTAGGGGCATCTGGTTGGTTGCTGTGGGGAACAGGATGCTGGACTTGATGGGCCTTTGGTCTGACCCAGAACCCAGCCCCTTCCCTTGCAAAAGCCCCTCTCAGCAAATGAGTGCTTTTATGCAAAGTGTGCTCAGGGCTCCCCCACCCCTCGATTTTGTGCTTCGATAGGTACTGTGGCTGTGCCTCAGGCGAATGCACCTGAGCGTTCCCACTGAGACAGCGCACCTCTACGTGGCTGTCAATATGAACCATCTCAGCATCAATCCGCTTGACTTGTTACCTTTAAAGCAGAGTCTTTAATTAAAATGCTTTGAGGTAATTAGGCATTTGAAGGGTAGTTGCCTATGTTATTCTGAGAAGGCAAGAGGTGTCAAGGATACGTTTCAGCACTTCGTTTTGCAAAAGTAGTTCTTCCAGAATCCTTTATCATCAGACAGAAAACATAATTTACCCATGTATTTCCTGACTTGACTATAACACAGTTTTAGGGCCCGAATCAGTTCATACATGATTGTGGATGGAGGTTAAGGGTGGAAAAGAAGGTCCCCTCCAAGTAGGAAGGGAAGACAGGAAAGTCTTGTGGTGCAAGCAGAACTCCATTTGTATTGCTCGGATCCAAGGTGATGGCAGCAGACATGGATGGCCTTCATTTCAGACCAATTTATCGCACAGTAAACTGGTGTGTTGTGAAAGAGGACCAGGTGGGCCTGTTTGGTATGAAGCATATGGTGGTGCATTTATTTGAGGAGTTTCAACAAGCAACAAACTCACTAGACTCAGTCTCCACTAGTTGCCGGGAAGAGGCTGCTCTTTTCTGCATGGGCAATCCGCATAGTAGGCTTATGTCAAACCATTCAGAGAATTATGGAGCTGGAACGGACCACAAGGATCATCTAGTCTAACCCCCTGCAATGCAGGAATCTTTTGCCTAACATGGGGCTGAAACCCATGACCCCGAGATGAAGAGTCTCATTCAAACACCTGCTTTGACACAAACAAAATAGAATCATAGACTAGAGACAACTTTTAAGGCCAATTTGTCCATGCATGAGGAACCTCAGTCCAAGGGGCTGTATGTGGCCCTCCAAGCCTCTCTTTATGGCCCTCATGACTCTCATGAAGCCACACAACCTTCCTAAGCCACATCCATTACTGGCCCTGTTATGAACCCTCCTTGAGTGCTTTTGCCTGAATGTAAAAGGTCTATGAATGCTGATAACGCTTTCTGCTTGTCTGGATTTAGAACTTAAAGGGGGGTGTGAGTCTCATGTACAAAGGTAACGTTTACATTTGTTGCCAACTGGCACACGGCTCTCAGAAGGTTGCCCTTGGGCTGACAAAGGTTTCCCAGTCCTGAGCTAGTCCAGTCCTCTGCTCAGTACAGCAAATGTAGAGCTGGAGCATCACCAACAGACAGGTGTCCTACCTGTGCTTCAAACCCGCAGTGAGGAACTGGCTCCTAACACACACACACACACACACACACACACACACACACACACACTGCTGCCACCACCCTCCTTGGTGATAAGTTCCATTGTCAATCTGCTCTTACCATTAAGAAGTTTCTCCTAATGTTCAACTGAAATCTACCCTCTTGAATTATGCAAGCTGATGTGCAGCACGTTTCGGCCACCGTTCATGAATATGAATTATTGTCAGCGATGGAATTATTCTGCTATTGAAGAGGCTGAAAAGTTCATTGTTGCCTGCCTTAGTTTCTTAGTTTGTTTTTATGAGTCTTGCACTGAGTGATTATCACTCTGACAATGAAGAACAAACTGTCATGGTCCCTTGCTGCCTGCAGCTTTTAATTTAAGCAGACAGCTAGGAACTTAGGATTCACAGCTTAAACAGATGGAAAGGCTCAAGCGAAGAGCTGCCGCTTGCAGCTTCTTCTAAACGTGGCCCGTCTTAAGCTGAAACATATTTTTGTATGGAGAGGATTCCTGGAGGTGTTAGCTTGACTGTCTAGTGAGCTTCACTCTTGGGTAAAAGGCTTCCAGATTACCAGAAGACCAGCATATATATGTAGCAGAAGGACTAGGTGTACATTTTGTTTTACTGCTCAACCTCCTTCACAAAAACATAACACTTCCATGCAATCTCTACCTCAGTCCCGCTTCTAGAGGCATCGTCAAACAAACAGCTCTTTTCTCCACACAGAGAGCCAGGTCTAAGAGGTGAACCACCTGGTCTATTGATCTGTCTGGACAACGATAAAAAGAATGATGTATTTATCAAGGTAAAGGTAAAGGGACCCCTGACCATTAGGTCCAGTCGTGGCCGACTCTGGGGTTGTGGCGCTCATCTCGCTTTATTGGCTGAGGGAGCCGGTGTACAGCTTCCGGGTCATGTGGCCAGCATGACTAAGGCACTTCTGGCGAAGATAAAATACTAGACCATGTGGTACTGTCCTGATGCTCATTTCTGACCATTGGCCATGCCGACTAGTGCCAATGGGAGTTGTTGTCCACAACACCTGCAGGACACCATGTTGATTATCCCTCTGCTAGGCAGATGGACAACTCCATCTGATGTCCAGGAAGCAAACAGGGACAGGTGTGAATAGATGAGGCACACCTGAAAATCTAGGATTCTCAAGAGCTTCTTCCATAGCTACTTGGAGTGGCGGGCTTGTCCACTTTGCCTCTCCTTTCACATATCCTAGGCTAAAACTGCGCACGGAAAATTCCGCTGATCTTCTGCATTGTCCCACTTTCTTCTTCTTCTGTGTCAAATTCTAGTCTTCTCTGTAAAGCTAGGGTCTAAGGTTATCAGGTGAAGACTGTATAATTGGATATCCTAACTCTGAAGTTTATGCACAGAACATTATATGACCTTAGGAAAAATGATTTGTTTGTTTACTGTTCTAATGTGTTTAACTTGGTGCCAATGGTATTGTTTCAAAATGAATGTGCATTTGTTGAACTCATCTTGCGTACAGTTCAAATAGGTAACTAATCTTTTCTTTTCTTTTTTACACTTTCACACTGGCACATACCTAGGACATACACAGAGAGAGAGAGAGAGTCCCTCCATATCTCATCCATGCTTATCAAATGATCCATCTGATGACCGAGGAGGTTACTTGCACCAGGGAGCTGGGCTGACAGAGACATTTAAACCTCTCCACCTATTGCAGCACTGTGTGAGTTTCTTTTCTATTTTGGTACTGACACTCTAATCTGTGGAGTCACAGGGGAGGGGGGGGACAAAAAAACAACAACTCTGTACACAGTGTGCTTGCTGGATTCTTATATTAACACCAATTTACCATTAAGCAGCCTTGCCTATCTCTAGCTCAGTTATGGGGAATCTACTGGACTTCAGTTCCCATCAGTCTCAGCCAGCAAAGGCCAGGGATTATTGGAGAAGTCCGACAACATTTTCTAGAGGGACATACCGTATTTTTTACACCATAAGACTCACTTTTTTCCTCCTAGAAAGTAAGGGGAAATGTCTGTGTGTGTTATGGAGGGAATGCCTACGGGTGGCGGGGGGGGGGATCTTCTGCAGTCGTGAGCAGAGGATCCATGGTTCCCCTTCCTTCCCTCCACCGTGGCTCACTTTGAAACAGCAAAGCAGGAGAAGAGCCGCTGAGTGGGGAGGAGAGAGGACAGAGAGCCTGCTTCTTTAAAGGAGCAAAGCGGGAGAGGAGAGGAGCCGCTTACACAAGTGTAAGCGGCTCCTGTCCGGTTGGTTCCTTTAAAGCAAGCAGGCTCTCTGTCCCTCTCTCCTCTCCACTCAGCTCGCTACATAGCAGCAAAGTTTTTCAGCTCGCTAAGCTGGGGATGTGTGAGGAGGAGGAAGAAAAGCAGAGCCTGCTTGCTTTAAAGAAGCAAAGTGAGAGGAGAGGAGCCTTCTCCCCTTATACCCCTCTTCTTCATTATTAGCAGCATCCTTCTCCACCCACCCCACACGTGTTCCTTCTCTCCTTAAACCCCTCGCCTGCATTATTAGCAGCATCCTTCTCTACACACCCCACGCGTGCTCCTTGTCCCTTGAGTGCTTTTCCTTCCCTCCCCACTTAAAACGTGGTTACAAAGCACGGATCCTCAGGATTTTTGCATTGGGCTACTCCAAACTCACTGTCAGATCACATGTCTGTGGCCACAGCATGAACCACAAAAATCATACATCCACTGTTTCTTTTAGAATTGTTTTCTTCTTGTTTTCCTCCTCTAAAAACTATGTGCGTGTTATGGTCGGGTGCGTGTTATAGAGTGAAAAATATGGTATTTTTCCCTTCCTGCTGTACGCCTATTTCTTAAGATCTTCTCCTGGTGCTGATGATCTTCACTAGGTGCCCCCTGGAGGTACACTATTACATAGCAAAGGGAAGGGCCTTTTCAGCCTGGCCACAAAATGCCATAAGAGATTCTCCTTGTGGCAACATAACAACCTTTCAGGTGCCCAGCGAAAATGTAAGTAGGCACATTCTTGTTAATTATTGTTACATTTGCTTTTATCTGTTATTTTACTGTTGTTTCTACTAAGATACAAATTCTTGTACACCGTCATGAAATCCCAAAATGGAATGAAGGAGTGAAATATATTAATGTTTTAAATAAATAGTGGGGTACGACATTCAGAGTGCAAGAGGCACGATGCTTGGGAAACTGGTAAGAAATATATTTCAGTTTCTCTACGGCCCTAAATGCAAGGGCTGTGCTCAAGCTGCCCCATAAAACAAGTATTTGGCACGTATTGCCAATGGGCTGCCATGCAGCTATTGGAAATGTTCCAAGTGTTAGTGTTGTAAGCAACACCAGCAAAGCGATATTGGATCCCCAGCAGTTGTCATGCAAAATTATTCTCAATCCATTTCATTCTCATGAGTACCATCGTCCTCCACCTCACCTTCACAAGAGGCAGGGGCAGAAGGATGACAAAACAAAGCTCTTTTCTGACAAAGGAAGACTTCTTAAGAGAAGGAGAGATGTCAGAACACCACAACCTGGGTGAAATAATGTTTAGGCGAGCAAGAACACCACAAAGCACTAAGAAGCAGAGAAACCTTGTTGAGAATGCCACAGACATTAAAACACACACAGGCAGCAAGGGGAGGGCAGGCTATGTGTGTTTGGCAGGGAAGGTAGACCTGCAAGTCCCTTCCACTCTGGGCTCAGCATCAGCTTAAATTCAAACCAGGCGTGAGGAATATGAGTCTTTGTGAGAGCTGTTGTCCATACTGTGCTGAACAGAAAGGAAACCTGAGCTGGTCTAGGGCCTGGCCTGAGAGCTTTGAAGTGATTTCTCTTGGTAAGGAAATCATTTCCTTTGTCTGTGCATGTTCAGAAAAAATGCCTCATCAAAGAAATGGTTCCCACCAGGCAATTCACATTGTAATTACTTTACACAAAAGAGTGCATGTTTTCTATTCCTGGAAATGGGGGGAGGGCATCAAAATACGTCGTACATATTACAAGCACAAACTGGCTCACTTAATAGGTTGCAGTAAGTTTGGGGTTAGACTAAATGGGTTTGGGGGTCCTCTCCAAACCTGTGATTTTATATCTTCCGTAAAATGGGATTTCTGAAAAAAAAAGGGGGACTGCTAAAAAATGGTCAAACCACTTTCTTTGTAAATGGCCCTTGCCAGGTGGGTTAAGTATTGGCTTTGTTGTGTTTGCTTTGGCCCAAGTGTTGCCATGGAAACTAAACAGCTGAAGTTGCTTCTGGAAGCCTAGCTGAAATGAGAAGACCTTTCTCAAATGATTTGGATGAAGGAGGTGGCATCAAGGTGTGTGTCTGAAGGAGAACAGAAGGAACCTCAGTCTTGAGGTAAGATCTAGAATCATACAGAGGCCAGATTTGCTCTCTGTGAGAACCCAAAACTGTAGGTTTAGTGCCCCCGAAGCCTAATGAGGGAACAAGATTTGTTGGAGTATTAATGCTAGGCTCCTCCCATCTTATGCTCAGTCTCTCTGTGTGTATGTGTAAACAAACAAACAAACCACAACCCAACAGTGACATTCCTTCAAAGGAAACCAAAATATGTACTGGGAACCCTGAGAAAACGTACTGTTCAGAGATTGGGGGCTTGTAACAATATGCTATTTACTGAAACTATTTGTATGCCACATGTATTTTCATATGCATTTTTATAATAAATGCCTACTATACCCATACCACATTTCACATTTCCTAAAGTAAGAACACATAACTCTTTTATACATATTATACCTATAATATTACCTTTGATGTGCATTTTTGCATGTAAATCTTGCATATAAATCTTGCAGGCTTGCTTTATTTAGTTACTTGTTTGTTTATTTAAAAAGCACCTGACAATGTATGAGCAGCTCAGACAGAAGGGATTGCTCAATACAGGAGGCAGCCAGATGTGATGAAAGCTTGATCCAGTCAAAAGTACTAAATTCTGTGTATAAGTCCATTCAAAACACATTCCTCCTGCCTGCCTACCCTGGACATTAATAGCTTCATTTGCTTCACCATGACTCAGAAAAGTGCAACTTTGCCTTTTGCGGGGGGAGGGGGCAGCTTCTTCAACTCCTTATAGGCCACCAAAGAGGTAGACAGGACCCTTCCTAGGGTCTCACACCCCCAAACATTTTGGAAGGACAATTTGGGGCTCCCCTCCACCATCCCACCAACCCTGTCGCTCACCCCGTCACCCCCTCCCCGCCACCAACCCCTTTCTCGCCCGCCTGCTCACTGCCGCAACCTGCTCACTCGCCCTCTCCCTTACCTTGTCTGCTGTCTTCAGCTTCGCAGCCTCAGGAGATGCCGTGTGATCCAGAGCGGCCTGGGGAAGGTTGCCGCAGCCTGCACTGCATTGAGAGACACCGCAGCAGCCAAAGCATGGAAGCCAAAATGGGACATTCAGGATTATGTCCTGAATGCCTGGCCTACCTGGTGACAAGTCAGTATGTCAAAGTCCGGGGGTCAATCCATGCAAGCAAGGCCCAAAGTGCAGGAAACACAGTCCAGGGTCAGTCCAAGTAAGCCAAGTCTAAAGCCCAGCAGTCAGGCTACAGTCCAGAGTCAAACCCTAAGCACAGTCCCATAGAGATCCAGGAGTATCCAAGCCAAAATCCATCTACATTGGCTGTTGAGAAGACACAGCGCCTCAGTTCTGCTTCCCTTGTGTACTTTGCCTGCTGATTGCAGCATCTGGGCTTGAAGAGGCATGTGACCCTCACCTGTTCCAGCTGAGGAATCACACTCTTTCTCTCAGAGCTAGCGAGCCCCACCTGGCCAGCTAGAGAGCTGTGGGCCCTTGTTTGCCTCAGTCTCCTAGAGCACCCCTCCTTGCTGCTCCCTACTTCTAGAGCATGCCATGTTCATGGAGACAGGGGCCCCTCTGGCTTTAGGGTCCTGCTGCTCTGGGTCCTGTGCAATGACCCCCATCCCTCGCCATCTTCTGTCACCCTGTGAGTACTTCCTTCCCCGGCTTACCCCGATGTGTCCCAGCCCTAGTTATACCCCTCCATGGGACCCTCTTCCTCATTCCCATCGTCCTGCCACTTCGTGACAGATTGGGATCAGAAGATGGGGCAACTTCTGTCAATCTGGGAAGCCCCAGTTAAATCGGGAAATTTGGGAGTTATGGGGTGTCCCATGTTTCCTCTGTGTGCAATCCTGTATTTGAAGGACTGTCTGGTTCAAATACAGTTTAAAGGTAAGGAACCCTTTGCTGATGTGTGGAGTGTTAGAGGCATCTCCTGCAAGTATAGTTCTTGATAGCGCTCTGCCCATTGCTGCTGTCCGTGATTATCTCTCCAGACAAGGTTTACAGCAGCGCATTTTCTTGACTTATGGTCCAGAGGCTGTCTCCGTGTACATTTTGTGAGTTGAATGCTCTGACACAGCTTTAGCCTGTAGACAATGGCACATCAACTGGCAGTTCAGTTCAGTTCCAGCTTACTTATAAAGAACTACTTGGAGACATCTCTGTGTCGTCTGATATGTCCACCCACTATTTAATATAAGGTGCGAACAGGACCATGGCTGATAAAGGTTGTGGCAGCAACAGCAGCAGACAAAGCTATTCATGCTTTCTGCTTCTTTTAAAGAGAAAACAGTCATTTGGTTCATAGCGTTTGAACTTGAGGAGAGGTGGGGATTTTTAAATATTGCTGCAAATGGATCACACCTCTTCATTCATTCATTAAATTAAAGGAAAGCACTACCTCATAGAATTGTAGAGTTGGAAGGGACCCTGGGGGTCATTAAGTCCAGCCCTCTGCAATGCAGGAATCTCAAATAAAGCACCAATGACTGCTGGCTATACAACCTCTGCTTAAAAACCTCCAACGAAGGAGAGTCCACCACCTTCTGAGGGAATCTGTTCCTGCCTCATGCAAGTCATGCCAGAAGATGTGCAATGGGTTCACCCTGCAGCCCTACAAACTCAACACAGCCATCAACCTCAAATTGGACACTGTTCTTCTGTTGCTTCTAGCATTTATTTTTCAGAATTTAGCTCGTGCTGTTCCTAGTATTCAGATCTTTTTTAAAAAAAAATTTACTTTGCCATGATGTGACTGAAAGGTGACAGGAGGCGGCTAGGAGTCTGACAATCTGCACAACATCCTCCCCTTATACCATAGAGGCTGCTTGTACCAGACAAAAACTAGTAGCGATTTCTCACAGTTGTCAAAGGCCAGCCACCGCATTTCATGTAATAGACAAAAGGTCTTCACACCACTGCATTCTGTATAACAGGAGTATTCTGTCTCCCTATCTCTCTGCTACGAAATTATTTTAATGGACCCTGTCAAACTTTGTTTCCTAATAACTATGTCCTAATTTATCTCAAGAGAAAGAACAGCATATAACCTCTCACAAATGACTACGAATATTTGCCCTCAGGGCCAGCTCAAGACATTTTGCTCCCTGAGGCAAAGGACATTTCCACTTTAAATGACCATGGATTCCCTCAAAGAATCCTGGGAACTGTAGTTTTTTAACAGTGCTAAGAGTTATTAGCAGACTCCTATTCCCTTCACAGACCGACAATGCTAGGGTGGTTTAATAATCAATCTCTCTTCCCAGGGAACTCTAGGAACCGTAGATCAGTGAAGAGAATAGGAGGGTCTCCTAACTACTCTCAGCACTGTTAATAAACCAACTTCCCAATATTCTTTGGGGGGAAGCCATGATTGTTTAAAGTGGCATGGGACTGCATTAAATGTCAAGTGCAGACGGGGCCTTTCTGTCTCTTGACTGCCAATATCTGCCTCACTTCCACACCACACATTGTATTGTTAAGCACCGTGCAGATGGAAGTATGAGACAATTTCAGCACCCCATTGTTCACACATTAGCAGATAAAAAGGAGTACGAACCACATGCTATTTTAGCTCATCTCATAAAATGTGAACAAGTTCTCTCTGAGCCCCCTTCAATATTCTTCTACAATTACAACTTGTGTAACATTTTCAATAAGAAACTGAGATTAGATTACAGTTCTGGAAAGTAGAGCATTGGCCCTTTTAAAAATGTCTGTTGTTAACAGCCTTGCCAAATTAATTATATGTCCCTAAAACTGAAATTATTTCTGTGCTGGGAAACAGTCATATCTCTCTGCCCCCTCTCTTCGTTTGGCAAGTGTAAAGACTTCTTTCAATCAAGCATTTCCAGTGCAGTGCAGTTAGGGATATAATTGAATAGGTTGTAAAATGTACAGTATGTAGCATTTGGAGGCCAGTCTGCTAGGGTTTTTCTTCAAGAAGCCTGGGTTACTGCACTGCATCTTAACTGTCAAGCTATTTTTTTCCTTGCTAGGTTTCATTTTGTGTTATTTCTTCACCTTTTGGAGACCCCTTACCTCTCCCCTCTTAAATCTACACTCACCACCGAGCAGACATAATCCAAGATTTTCAGTAAATCAACACTATATGCTCCCTACTGACTAAGAGAATTTGATACTGACAGATTATTACACCTAGAAGAAAAATACTGCCATAGTTTCTCTAACATTATTTGCCTGGAAGTGAGAGCAGGGAGAGAGACGTGTGTGATATCCATTATGAATGTAACAATGCCAGTATTCTGCTGTAATAGAATTATTTTTAATTTATATTTCATGACAGAGAACATAGGTTTCACCATGAATCTCTTTCCCCATCTTTAGCACATTTTGGTCACAAGGTCCTGGAGATACAATTAGCCTCCTTAATCACTGTGATTATTTAGACCACAACAATGCCATTGTTTTAGCTCAAGAGATCTATCCAATACAATAACATTTTGTATTTATATGAATGACAGATTATTCCACTTGATAATCTCAACATGCTTTGCAAGCATTTAATTAATGCAGCCTCTTAATGGCACTGTGAAGTAGGTAAATATTCCTTTCTGTATTTTACCAAGAAGAATGCTAGATGTAGCAGTAGGCTGAGATAGTGTGTACATTACCCTCCCTCAGAGCAGGAGGAATGGAGAATTTCATGGTAGATTATTTCAAGATCCTGCACAATAGGATATTCTGATTCAACTTTGTTGCAAAAATTCCTTGGAAACCAAGGTCCAGTTTGGGGCAAGAGAACCCCAGCAGAGATTTAACATGGCAAAACCTGCAGCAAAGAAAAGTGTGGAAATACAGACTGTAAAACCTTTAAAGTAAGCCCTTTCCAGTGAACTCCAAAATGTCCCTTTTATAAAGCTCCTTCCAAAGTTTCCTACTCCCCTTAGCATAGAAAAATGTTTGGAAAGTTATAAAATGGTTTATTTACAAACTCTCCAAAGGTCAGATTCATGTGGTCTTCCATACAGCAGTAAAAAACAAACAAACGTTGAACAGGCAGTAAAATCTAGCTTGGTTACAAAATGGTAAAAGTTCCTAAACTACTGGTATAAGAAAACACTATTTTCAGTCTCCATTCTGGTCTGAAACAAAAGAGGCTGGTTAAAGCCATGCGGCTGGAGGAAACAATTCAGAGCTCCTCACACACCATAAAGGCTGAGGGAACAAAGGCTTGGTCATCTATTTCTTCTCAAGGTGAGGGGAAGCGGCATAAGCTAATACTAAAGCAGGACAGCTTACTCTATGGCATCTACCCCTTCATGCATTCATTAGACTCAAGCATGCTGGTTATATGAGGCTGGTTTAGCCCACAAAGTATTGGTATGGTGGGCATTTGGCTAGGGCTGCTTTCAGAAGTGTTGCTCCTAACATTACCCAATGGTTGTTCTTATTCAGTAAGCTACCATGAGAATTGCAGCTGACTTTCTCTACTATCAAGAATGCTGTACTTTTCTCTATGAGTATGTCCCAGTGGGGCATATTTGCTTTGGGTGCAGTCCTTCTGAATTTTTTAACTGGGACAAAAATGCTCATCTAGCTATGAAATAAAGGTCTACAACACTATAATGCTGTAATGACTAATGGGCACCTAATTTCAGTAGGGATTCTTTTGCCATTCTTTTGCCAACTGTTAAGGACCCATCTGTTTACCTTGACCGCTAGTACCAGTCCTGATGCCTTGGTATGGAAACATTTTACTGAATCTCTTTGTTATTGTTGCAAATGAAAAAGTGTATAAATTTGCTAAATAAAGAAATACATTTCATATATTTTTTTCTTTAAAAACAAACAAACAAACAGTTCCTGGTCACTTTTAGCAACCAGATGATTTTAGCAACATCACTGATGACAGTGACTGCAAAGGGTCTTATAAAAATCTTTTTTAAAGCAACATTATGGTGGTTTATTTTTTTATGCAATTTCTCCTATAACCCTTCAAAACAGCTCCAGCTGTTGGCAGTACATAAGCACTTCCCAGTTCCACTGGGGAATCTGTCTTACTGCAGAGACCAGTATGTAGACAGTAGCCTTGAGCAGGGATGGAAGGATAAATTATGTTGCATGAATCCTCCCTTCCTCTGTGAAGGGACCGCAGGGAAAGAGGAAGGCAAATTGGGCTCTGAGACTGCACTGTTGCTATGTTTCTAAGCCCTAATTTCTTCCCCACCCAACAGAGCACACTTCTGCACACCAAAGGAAAGATTAGCAGCACCCTCCTCTTCCCCTCCGAAGTCACTGGATGGGGAAGGGCAAAATCCAGCTGTTTCTTCACCTTTGCCCCTGGGAGAAGAGATTTCCCCCAAAGTTCACCTTCCCACCATCACCACCCCCATTGGTTTTCACAGGGATCCCGGTCACTTGTATATATTAACAAAGCAATAAACTTTTAGAAAACTTATTTAGAGCAATAGGTACAGTCAGTCATCATTTCCATTTACAGGACAAGGCCACCCATTGAATCCTCCTTAGCAAAGGAGGTATTTGAACTCAGGTTGACCATGCTATTTTCTGGGATTACATTGGTTAATACGCTGTGTTTAAATCCCCAGCATTTTTGTAAGATTAAGTCCTAATAATGACTCTTTAGATTTGCACAGTAGCATAGCACACGGCTGGGGCTATACAAATATGATAAAACAAAATAACTGTATCATTAACACCAATCAAAACATCATTTTGTGATAAATCCACATGCAAATTGCTCCCCCTTACTCCAGTTTGTTTACTTATTTTTTTTGAAAGGAACATTCACTGAATGATTCGCCGTTAATGGAGAAGAGAAGATTAAGAAACAAAAACAGTAGCTTCAATCCATCATCAGGGAATTAATCAATTGGCGACCAGCGCAGGCAGCTATTTAGATCTGTGGCCTGAACAGCTTAATTGGGAGAAGCATGTTAAAAGGTCTAGAATGATGTTCAAAGGAACATAAATAGTACATTTTGGACTTCTCATCTGGCTTTGATTTAACAGTTTCTATACCAGGCACTTTAGGAAGAGAGCAAGAAAGAGAGAAGACATTCTAGGCCTAATCAGAATAGTCTTTCTTGACCTCATAACAAAGGGTCATTTGCATTTTAAAAAAGTAAACAAAAATAGCTTAAAAAGGGTTTGACTCCTCAGCATTTGAACATTTTTGCCAGCTATCTCTGAAGAGTACATTAATAATGATAAAAACACCCAGAAATATCAATCGAAAAAAGAAACACACAACAAAAGCAGACAGATTCCACTCCCCACATCTCAAAATATTGAGAATCTCCAGGGGCAGCACTCCCTGGGTTTGATTTATTTTTGGGTGGGGATAAGGACTAGGCACAATCCAGGCAGAGGCATCACTACCTCAGTTCAGGATCCAAGAGAGATGCACTTGGCACCAACAAGGTGCCTACAACCAGTCTCTCTCAACTTACCCCTAGTTTTGTCTATGTTCTAAAAGTACCGTACCTTCGGTGCTCAGACAAGGGTGTTAGGCAGATAGAGAGACACTGTTGGACTCAAGTGCCTAGCAACCCCAGCTAGCATGGCCAGTGGTGATGAGAGAGTTCTAGTACAACACAACATCTGGAGGGCTACAAGTTGAGGACAGCTGCTTTACTCTCTCTCACTCTCTCACACATGCACAGACACGCAACACAAACCTTTATCAGCTCTCCTTATCTTAGATGGGCTATGTAAACTTTCTGAAACTTTGATTATGTGTCTCCCCCCCCCCCCGCAACTTCTACACATTCTATACAGATGTCTGAGTATTTCCCAACCATTAGCAATCTCCATTTTCGAGCAATCTCCTTAGCAAAGTCACAATAAGGTTTTTACTCAGTTAATGGATAGGTTACACTTGAATAGTTTCCCCTTCCTGTTCCAGGTATGATTTCCAAGCCATCCGAAAGCAAGACCATGCCCCAGAATGCCTAACAGGGCTCAGCCTATGAAACATATGTGTGTCCTTCTACCTATCTAAGGAACAAATTATGTTGTTTAGTCGTTTAGTCGTATCCGACTCTTCGTGACCCCATGGACCAGAGAACGCCAGGCACCTCTGTCCTCCACTGCCTCCCGCAGTTTGGTCAAACTCATGCTGGTAACCTCGAAAACACTATCCAACCATCTCGTCCTCTGCCGTCCCCTTCTCCTTGTGCCCTCCATCTTTCCCAACATCAGGGTCTTCTCCAGGGAGTCTTCTCTTCTCATGAGGTGGCCAAAGTACTGGAGCTTCAGCTTCACAATCTGTCCTTCCAGTGAGCACTCAGGGTTGATTTCCTTCAGTATGGAGAGGTTTGATCTTCTTGCAGTCCATGGGACTCTCAAGAGTCTCCTCCAGCACCATAATTCAAAAGCATCAATTCTTCGGTGATCAGCCTTCTTTATGGAACAAATTATACATGATATTAAATGTATCTTTGCATTTAATGTGCACTTTTAAAAAAGCATAATTATCAGGACTACCGCAGACAAGGAGGAGCAGCTCAATTTTCCCTGCTGCAGTAGTGACAAAAATTGCTCCTTTGAAGCTGCTCTTTGCAGTTTGAAGCAATCTCCCCTTGGCACCAATGTGCGACAAGCCAGTTCCCTTCCCAACACTCCATTCTGTTCTTCCAACATTCTGTCACACTTTGGTGTGACCAACGAAGAGAAACCCAAAGGCTATGCAGACAAAAGCTGTCTTGATAATTATTGATATCTGTGGCCACCAGGTACAGGAATAAGTTATGCCTCCCCACTGTGTGCCCAGGTGCACACCTACTTCATACATCCCCATAACTCACTAAAATAGTTTCTGTCACTAGCAGCGTATAGGCCCATCTTAGGCTGGTGAATTAGCTACAGCTGTTCATGGCTAGCCGGCTCCACTCACCTCTCACTTGGACTACTGCAATGTGCTGTACATGGTTCTGCCCTTGAAGATGGTTCAGAGACTGCAGTTAGTGCAGAATGCATCTGCTGAATTGGTAAGCGAGGAAGCCTGATGGGGCAGTGTGACACCAGTCCTGAAAGCCTTGAATTGACTGCCAGTGTGCTACCATGTGTTACTACAAGAATGCAAAGCCCTGAACAGCTTTGAGCCCAAGTACCAAAAAAGAGTGCATTTCTGTATAACACCATATTGGGCCCTACAGTTGGCAAGGATGGCTCTGCTAATGGTGCCACCGCAGGGTGCTATCTCATTGGCATTGACAGGGCCTTCTCAGTTGCAGTTTACCATTTGCTGAATGCCCTCTCTGGTGAGGTGCATCTGTTTTCCTCTTTATTAACTTTCAGGAGCATTCAAAACATTCCTGTTTACCAAGGCATTTGATGGCTGAATGTTGCTGTTCCTCGCAACCTTGAAATGATTAGCTGTGAGAACATGTGATTGTTTTTTAAATGGTTCTAAACTGTTGTTGTTGTTGTTTTTACAGCATTGTTTTGTTGTTTTTTGCTGCCCTCGGTTCCTTGGTGAGGAAGTGCTGGATTTAAAATTAATAACTAAACAGATAAAGCAAAATAAATAAATTAAATAAACAAATCGATTTTTGGTGGTTAGTTTTATAGTTTGGAAATATGGCCCAGATCAAGAAGTGTATGGTACAACTTCACACGTGTCTGCCATTAGGGCAATCTGGTATCTATCTATGAGACACATCTTCTTGGCGCAATCGCAAACACACTCTTCATTAGTAACAGAAAACGATGCATGTGGTTACCTACCGCAGTGTGAACATGCTGCTGCCAGAAGACTTTCACATGGAATTGCTTAGCTGAAGGCCCCTAAATGTTTTAACATCTCCAGGAGACAGCACCCTGACAATGTAAGTAAACCCAACAAACCTTATGAATGTATTGTACATGACGTTTATTTTGGAGCAAACATGTTGCCCTGCATTCCAACCCCCTGGAGGCATGGTGCCATCCTCTTTATTCGTCAAGAGTATGCCCAAATCCCAGAGTTGGCTGATCTGCAGGAGGCCCACACGTTCCCTGTCTCTGAAAAGAAAATCCAGAAGGCAGCCTTCAGAGTTTATCCAAACACAATGGTTGTTGGACAGACTAGACATTTTGAGACGCTTCATAAAAGTGGTGTTTGATGGGTATTTGGCTCTTCTGTGGTGGTGAAGCAAAAGTCTATCTTGATATTTAGGAACAATAGCTGGGCCAATTCCATCTCATTTTTTAATGCAGAAAAAAATAAATCATAAGAATTCAATTGATGCAAGGCCATATTGTGGGCTATATCCAGAAACAGATTTCTGTTTTAAGTCACTCCCATGAGTGCGGAATAACAACAGATATGTAGGGGTGAAGCCAAGTCTCAAATCTGATTTCCTAATCAAATGGAAGTGTTTTCTTTTATGTTTGACCTACTTGCCTTAGAAGCTGTTGGCAATTTCTCCATAGTCTTATTATGCATTTCTAACACCCCTAATTATTTGTAAGGTGAACCGCACGGCTCAGATAGTTTAGAATCACTTTCTTGCCCCTGAACCGTAGCATCACTTGCGTGCTGTATTTGGATCATCAGAATTGAGAACCAAGATAGGAAGCTCTTGGGGCACAGTGTGCATCCAAGCTCTTCCCACTTCACTATTCACGTTGCTGATCCTAGCTTCTTCTTCTAAAATGACACACAACTGATTGGTTAGAACAGCAGAACTGGAAGGGACCAACCTATACAGCCCAGACCTATATTGTGCACCTCAGCAGACCACAGAGCAACTCAGATCCCAGTGTGCTGTAGCAGGAAGGAGAGGATCCCTGCATAACAGCAAAAGAACTTATCTCAAGATTATCCGAGTAAAGGAACCCACATCCAGAGGAAGCAAAATTACTGCACAATCACTAATCAGAATAACCTGGTAAAAAATTCCTTCGCAACTCCAAACAAGGCAACCACTGAGAGTTGTGTGGGGCTTAATGCATTTTTGTGCTTGGCTATTAATCCTGTTTTTATTTATGCTTTCTCCACCCATTTGTTACCTGCCCCAAGTGTTTAGCATATGCTGGACTATAAATTTAAATAAATAATACATTGGTAGGCTTCTCCCCCCACCCCTTTGGCCATTAGAGCATTTCAAGAAACATCCTTCTTTCTCACTGATTTTTCAACTTAATACTCCAATCACAGACGTCTCGGTCTAAGCAGAAAAGCTCTGGAAGGAGACAATAGGAAAATGGAGAGCATGGCAGAGGCACTAATGGGAACATAGCGGCGTTTTCTTCACCTCTTTCACTGCTCCCGCCCGCCCCCCTTGCCCATTTTTAACCACATATGTACTCTCAATTTCCCAGGCTAACTACAAAGCAGTTCTGAAATGTACAAGACAAATAACAATGTCAGTCAAGAACAGCAACTGAAGCTAAGTGGCAACTTACTGTGCACAAAGGTAGAGCAATAAAGTAAGCACGTGACAGAGATCCTTTGAGGGCTGGTGGCGCTGTATTTTTCCGCCTTTAAGAGAAACAGCAGTATTCTGTCACTAACATCGGCAGGGCCGGGTGAAATACACAAGTTTGACTGCAGAGAAATTCTTGGCATTTTCATCCGGTCCTCTTTTTTTCCGGGGGGGGGGGGAACCCTCAGCCCTGCAAAGGGGACAGTTCTTAACAAAAGCCAGCAGCAGCCACCTCTTCATGTCAAGCTGCCCTAAAACAGCATGTGTGGGGCTCTTGTAAGAGCGTGTGCTTGCAGCTGGAGGGATTGTAATAAGGTTGGCAATTTCTCTCCCTCCACCACCGATGGAATCACTACTATCACCTCCATCAGTTCCCCCTCCCCACCCCACACTATCCACCCCAAATCCCCCAGAAAGCTTCTCTTGACCTTGTCAGTTCTTCTCACAGCCCTCCTTTTCAAATATACAGCCAGACTAGTTAAATGTATTTATTACTGTAGTTACATTTGTTCCTGCTATTTCACAGGCCTGACTCCTGCGCTTTTTCGCTGCAGTGTAACATGCAGATATTAGCAGGTGATTTACGTATTTCCTTGCTATGAAAAGCTTCATTTCTGCAGATCAAGCTGTTGTTGGCAACCCTATCTGTACCTTACCACTCCTCCTGTAAGCGTCAGGTGGCATACCTGGGTCTGTCTCCTTATATTATTAGTATTATTTTATTTTCTTCACAACGGCCCTGCTAGGTTGTTATGCTGAAAGACCGTGGCTTGATTCGAACTGAGATCTTCCCAGCCCAGCTGTCTGTACACCACACCAGCTGCCATCAGTTATATATATATATATATCTCCCCTGCTTTAGATGCAGGGATTCTAATGTGCACAATGAAACTTTTTCATGCATGGAATCGTATGCTAAAGGAAGGGAAAACTCCTGCCTGGCCTTTCCCAGGATATGTTTTTACCGAGTGAGAGGCAATATACCAACACACTATCATCCCTAACAACTAATGCAATACAGGAGTCTATGTGCCCTATGGAGTTTGCTCCTATGGCAACAAGCTCTTTGTTTCTCCAAGAACGATTCCTCCCACCTCCCAAACTCTCCCAGGAGCTGGACAAATTAAGGACTTACATGCAGCAGCTGAAGCAGCTGACATTCTAGGTGAAGGAGATGGAGGAAGTGACTACCGAAAGGGTGAAAGTGTAGGGCAGTATGGTGCACGGAGCGTTGCACTAGCACTGTGAGTGACCCACCTGGCCACATACTTCACTGGCCTTCAGCCAGTCACAGCCTCTTAGCCTGACCTACCTTGCAGGGTTGTGGGGCAGATAATATGGGAGGGTGACCATATTGCCAGTCTCAGTTCCTTGGAGGAAGGAGGTTAAAGCAACAATAACTGAATGGAGTGAATAATATGGGAGCCACTGACAAAGAAAGGTGAATATCACGGTCACTTCACACAATAACAAACGGCAAACTCTGGTATCCTTTTAGTGTGCAACAGGGAGTTTCCTCCAATCTCAACTTCCAACAAGTGCATCTCTATGATACACACTATGATTCTGGCATTTGTCACGCTCACATTTTGTTTTTTAGGCGTATGTATTTAAAATACCCTATGTGCATATCTAAAACAAATCTCAGGTCAGATCCGTACCAGGCATTGAAAGCATGTTCAGTGCACATTTAAAGCACATTACTTCCCCCAAAGAATCCTGAGAACCGTATATACCTCCTTACAGAGCTTAACAAACCGTTATGCAGCCTTTTAGCTGCAATACCATTGTGAAAGATTGCCCACAGCTGTCATTTGCAAAGGACTGCATCAATTTAGTACAATCCGTTCTAAACAACAACAACGACAGAAAGGGGGAAAGTGGTAGCTGATGTCCACATAGCGACTCAACACAAATTAGTTGTAAAGGTGTGGCATTCAGGTTGAACCACAAAAGCAGATAGTGATGCAAGGTGTTCTGCGCTTTGTTGAATTCCTAAACATGTTTGCTCCTTCATGTGATTCACTATGGTTAAGTTTGAGGATTCCAACTTGAAGTCTTCATATTTGCAAAGTGTGTTTCCTTTGCCTGCTTTTATTTTCTAACTTGCAGAACTGAAGAGGTTTTTTCAGTTCCAGTTGACCAAATTGCCTGTGGACAAGAAAGAGAATTTGGATGGGGGGGGGGGATAGCACAAATATACCCTCCCGATTTTTATCAGCCTGACAGTATCCCCAATCTACACTTCTTCAGTACAACAGCAATGAGTAAATCATTCCTGGATGTACGACTGCAAGCCATGAATCTCCTTATCAACCCTGGATGCTTCCCCTCATCTCCAAAACCCAATACCCTCTTCTGTGATAAACGATGGGCCTCTCAGCTATAATTCTCCATGTTTAGGATAATATAAAATTATGTGCCATGCATATTAAAGGAACACAGACACTCTCTATTAATAGAAATTAATGCTGTTGTTACCAGATTGTACTTGGGCTGCCTCTGACAGATGAAGCAAAGCAAAAGGCTGGGAGGAGCTATTTGATTCACAATAAATAGATACCAAGATTTATGATTAAAATAGAACATCTTAATGATTTACCATAGCAATGAAACCAATAGGCTGGTGTTTCAATCCGATATCCACAAATTTGTATAATCCTCAGGGTAAAACAATTTAATGTGCTGTCTCTTTTATAGTTACAAAAGGCCTTTCATATGATCAATTATACATAAGAGTATAATAAATGTAACTTTCTTCATACTAATCACATCTAACTTAAATTCTCTTGTTGGTCTTTGGAGTGTATGTAGCATTCCCCATAAAGTTTTTAGTCTCTGCTCTTAGCAAAAGTTAATATGCCCAGAACTTTCAGATAAATCATCAGTACAAGGGTCTTTATACCCGCACAACTATTCACACAATTAGGGGCCACCTCCTCCTGTGAAAGACCCTTGCTTAATACAATAAACTTGCTCTTTTGTCTTAAATGGCACTAGGGCTATCTTTTGCTGAAAAGGCTGAGTTTCATACTATGCCCCATGCATGGAATCATAGTTTAATTCTCTGAGTTATCCGTTACTAGCAGAAGCATCTCCTTAGAAGTGCATTCATGCTCCTGTAGCGGGAAAAGATCCTTCTTATTCTGGGACATGCTGGTGCCTGAGATGCAAAACCAAAGTTGTGCTTGTGCATGCACACACATGCATATATAAGGTAAACGGACCCCTGACCGTTAGGTCCAGTCGCGGACGACTATGGGGTTGCGGCGATCATCTCGCTTTATTGGCTGAGGGAGCCAGCGTACAGCTTCCGGGTCATGTGGCCAGCATGACTAAGCCACTTCTGGCAAACCAGAGCAGCACACGGAAACGCCGTTTACCTTCCCACCGGAGCAGTACCTATTTATCTACTTGCACTTTGTGCAACTGCTAGGTTGGCAGGAGCAGGGACTGAGCAACAGGAGTTCACTCCGTTGCGGGGATTCGAACCACCGACCATCTGATTGGCAAGCCCTAGGCTCTGTGGTTTAACCCACAGCACCACCCGCGTCCCAAACACATGCATATCTACTTCACAGCAAAAAGATATAGCAAGAATTTGGCACCTCAAAAGTGTCCCCTAAGCCAACCACAGCACTGTGCTTCACCTTAGGGTGACCCTGAACCTGCTATGCCCTACACTTGTGTTTTCCCTTTTATACTTCTCCCAGAAACACAACTATTTCACACTTGGGTGCATAGGCATGCCTGAGACTGAGTTTGTGTATGCAACTGGGGGCTACAGCCAATCACAGCTCCCTGACACTGTATGACACATTCACTGCCACATCCACATTTTACATGTTTGGGCACAGACACAAAACAACTTAGATGGATACCTAATATGCAAAGTGTCATCCACTCTCTTCCCTCCTCTGGCCACTGATAAGGCTGGCCTTAGATTAAATGGTGCCCTGAGTAAGGAATATATTTGGTGCCCCTTCCATTCAAATTTCCATTTCTTTCAATTATCTTGGGGGAGGGGTTATTGTATTTATTAGGTTTTATACTTTGCAGGTAGTACATAAAAGCAATATAACAAAACAAGAGGAATGTAAAGTAAACATGTGGGAAAGAGTAAGTATTATGACTTGAGAAATAAGTGAGAGGTTATTGTAAAAATGTAGAGTATGTCTTCATAGATCTTGGGTTGTTTTTATTTATTTATTGTATTTATAGCTCATCTTTTCTCCAGAGAGCTCAATGTGACATACATGGCTCTCACCCTCCTTATTTAATCCCCACAACAACCCTGTGAGGTAGAGATGAGGGGCAGTGACTGGCCCAAGGTCACCTAGTGAGATTCATGGCCAAGTGGGGATTTGAACCCTGGCCTCACACGTCCTAGTCTGATAAATTGTGTGTGCATGGATCTGATCATAGCCACATACACTATTTGTTGAAGTGACACGAATATTGTATATTTCCACACCAAATTAAAATAGCAACCGTATTAATTAGCACATTGCTGGTCATGCTCATTTGTGCTGGCAGCTTTACTAGTGAAGATTAACAGTTTTATCTTTTAGCTGCTGAGTGCATGGCCCAGTTGAGTAGATAGCCCATTACAGTTTATCACCAAGCCCCAGACAGCTTGCCTCTAGATCTTAGCTTGGGACACTCCCACTAACTCTCACTGTTCCTGAGGTTTCCATTCCACCAAGACCAATAACAAATTTCGCCAACAGCTCCATAAGAGCCCCAGCAGCAGCCAGATGTGGCGGAAGACAAAGACTACCATCTCCCTGCTTCCAACATTATGAGGCTAAAACCAAATCTAATCTAGAATTGTACCAGCCCCAATAAAAACCTCACATCATTCACCCAAATACTCAGTCACATTCATACTCTCACCTTAGTTCATCAGGTACCAATTCCCAGCTCCCACCTGAAAAGCGGTCAGACTCCAACCCCTTCCCAACTGTCGCTCACCTAGGACAGCACTGCACGCCTCCAAGGTCAGCCAAAACACAACCAAAAAGTGGTGGGGATCCCCACTCATGATGCCCTCCAGTTCCCTCTCCAGTAGTTCTTGATGCCAGATGCTGTTGATTGGAGGGCAGGCAATATATCTCAGTAAGAGATAGACAGGTATGGCCAATTCATACTTCCTGGAAGTAGGAAGCCAGAGGTTCTCAGCCACCACATCTCACTTCTGATTATCCAACTGCTGCCCACCCTCTGCTGTGTCCTGTGATGCAACTACTGTTCCTGACTCCCCTTGGCTGTTCAGAGGGAAGGGTAACCAGATTCTCACTATCATCTCACTGTAGGCAATGAACATCCAAGCTAGGAATACAGGCTTCATGTTGGTTATTAAGCCAAGAGGAATATATCTTGGTGCCTTGACATTAAGCCAGAGTCTGCCACTTCAGACATAACAGGCAACTGTGGCTTAATACAAGCCAGAAATGAAGTTCTGAAGCAGCACATAAGGGTAAGAAAGGAGGGCTTAGGGAGGAATGCTCAGCTCCAACGCATCCTCCCAGCTTCATAAACTGTGGTTTGTAAAGCCCTGAACAATTGCCCAAAATGTGCCAGTAAGTCGCAAATTAAGTTCCTAGCAATAGAACACTACCCACATAAATGGCCATTGATTGGCAATCCCAGCTTACCTTTGCAAGTGCAAATATCTGAGCTTTCCTGATATGTCTCTTCATCATCCTTGGCATACTGTTCTGAATAGACACATCCCTCCAGCTTTTGAACATGTTGCCTTAAAGTCTGGCACCTTTTTGAAACTAGGCTGTCAGGAAAGGAAAAATGAACAAGAACATTGTAATCTGTTTCGACCATTGTGAAGAGAGAGACATCTGGTAGGCCACTTGGAAGTCAGCCAGCGATGAAGGCTTCAATTAAAATAATGAACACTTTCTCAGGAGTAGCACCCAACTCATTAAAGAAGCCCCCATGTGACTTCTCATGTCATCAAAAGAACATCACTAGAGGGGGGAAAACAGGCTAGTGAAGGAGAAAGAAGGGGGACAAGTACAAGAGGATAAAATGGATTTTTAAAACCTATAAATGAATAATATGTTTCTCAGATGTTCTGTAAAGACTTGGATTGGAGCAGACTCACACAACCATCTTTTTTTACAGAATTAAAGCAGCACTTGTGGCATGATATTTTTGGTATGCTGCACAGTTCTTGTGAATGTTCCAGCACACTGGCATCATGGTTTACCACAGCCCCATAATTCCTAGGAAAGCAGGTCACACCAGGAAGACACATTCAGCCTTTCTACTTAATAATCACTCAGTGCAATAAAATGTGCAGTGCAGTGGTGTTAATTTTACTTCCTGGTTGGATGGAGAGGATATCTTTATGTGGATAAGGTATCTTAAACATCATTATTATTGAACTAGTCATTGTCCAAAGCCCAGCTTCCAATCCTCAAACAGGAAGATGGAGTTATGGTGTAACCTACACAGGTGTTCTCAGAGGCAAACCCGCTGAGTTCAATGGGGCTTACTCCCTGGTAAGCGGGTCTAGGATTTCGGCCGAAGCAGCCAGTGGAATATTTTGAAAGGAATGTCAACTGGGGTTTAGGTGTCTGCTACACCTCATCACAGTCTAAGCCTGAAGTTGGATCTGAATGTGTTTTGATGCTGGATCAGATAAGTCTAGCAACATTCAGGTGTGGGCATTCCTATTAATTTCTCATAATATTGTTCAAGTAAAGTTAGACATCGAGCATTATTCTCTCCAGGCCATTGATAATGACAAAAATAAGCAAAGCCTATGTCGCTCTACAAGTGCTTAATAAAAATGCGGTGCTGAACCACGCTACCCTAATTTGGAGCTGTGGTCATCCAGTAATGGAGTAAGGAAGGCTTAAATTAGAGGCTCGGCATAGCAGAATGCAGTTGCTAATGAGCCAGCACAGAAGTTCCTTCTCAAGCTCATTTAGAGTTTGTAATGGCAATTGGTTCATGACATTGTGAGGTCATTATAGTGGCCAAATTATTTTAGTGCAGCTCTTCAGAGACCTTGTTATGAAGCCAATATGAGGTGATATTACAATGGTAAAATTATTTCCACGCACACTTTGGAGAAAGCAGCACTACAATGCTCTTAGGGTGAAACTGCACTGCAAGATTACAATCTGAAGTGAGAGCACAATGCAAGTCTGTGGAGATTAGACTCAATTATGATGTCAAAACAAAATGAAAAAATGTCAATGCAAGTTATACCATTAAGGTCGAGACTTAAACCTAGGAAAGCTCTGCATTAAAATCCCACGTTACCTTTAAATCACATTCTTGTGCTTAGGTGTTGCAGCATGCATGCTGAATGCTTTGTTCAGCTGTCTTGCGCCATTAGGGCATGAGATGCTCCACAGGTGAGCACTGTTGCTGAATTGTTCAGGTGTTGACTGACTGACTTAACTAAAAAAGACCCAAGAAATGTAGCATTAATAGTTGCAGCTTAGCAATGGCACAATAACACATGCCTCAATGGTTCTTCTCAGAATATGCTCCTCTTCCCTCTCCCGAATGGTGCAGTAAGTCCCCACCCCCACCCCAAGTGTTGGCCTAAGCTTAGGGAACTCTATGTGTTGGGCCAGCACTGAGGACCCCTAACCTCTTTCAACCTTCCTCTTTCACTAAATTTTCTGAGAGTATTAAAAAGGCATGGGTTGAGTTCTGAATCACATACCTGACTCAAAGTCATAAATCAAGTAACTGTCACCACGAACACACATGGGGCCTCTTGACAAGGTTATGTTTACCAACTGGTGGCCAAATGATAACAAAATTCCATGCCGCCATTTGCCATTATGAAGAGCTTCACATATGGTCTGCACGTAGGCTTAACATTTCTTTAGATGGAGAATCAGATTCATACATAGACAAGAACTTGATGGCTGTTTTGCTGCCTTCATTAACATTGATGGGACAGTCCTTCCAAGTAAGAGCTCAGTATGGATAGAAACCATAAAACTATAGATTGTGGCAACTGCAGTCAGATTTCAGGGACCGCAGTGAATATTTCCTTTTCTTTTTTTGTGCGAGCATTTCTTGTATACATTTTGTATACTTTCCCCCATCTCATTTCTGTAGCAACTGAACGGGTTTGCTTCGAGTTTTAGATTCAAATTATCACAAACCACATTCCCTGGTACCAAGCTCATGTCAGAAAAATGCAGGTTCTGAATAAGAAGAATGAATTAATTTGGCAACCTCCCAAATCACAGCTCATATATTTCAGCCATAAGGTTTGTAACACTCGGTTTTGTTGTACCTGTTCTTGTAGGGAAGCTTTGTTGGTGGGGTGGGGTGTTACTGCCAAAGATTTGCTCTGCTGCTAAATCTGTTGTCATGTATATGCAAATAGTTAATTGTGTTTTATACCTGCATTATCGGTTGCACTGATTATATCAGCCTCAACCTGTGTATACTGATACCATTAATTAGCATAAAGAGTTATTCCTCAAAACCCCATGGCTGTACCTCTGACTCATTTGTCATGAGGGTAGTAGAAGTCAAGCACAGTGCAGTAATATACCAAATTTAGCCTCTGAGATGCAATCATCTTTATTAATTGTCTAATGTAGCAGAGCCTGATGGAGATAATACCATCCTGCAGGGTGCTGATAACCTCTTACTTGTCTCTTAAGTCATTTGAAGCCTGATACAAAATTGTATCAAAGGAGCTTCTACCCGCCGGGCAATTCCTTTTATGGTGGGGTGATCCACGGAAGGGCCCACCACACTGGTGCTTTTCCACGTGGGTGGATTCTTCAACATGCCACTGATGCAATAATCATGCGCTAGTAGTGGGTTTATACTGGACCATCCACACATCATCCTTTGTCATTGTTCTGCTATGTTTGCCGCATCACTGGCCATCTGGGGAGGGGGGGCACTCCTGCACTATAGTGCACCAAAAGTGGGACCCAAAAAATCCCCAAACCCTGGTATATTTGCGCTGTAGAAAATAGCTAGATTTCATCCAGACATTATGGGGCATGCAGTGATTGAAAATGAAGCAGTATATCTACCCCAAAACCTTTGCACATACAAGTCCTGTAGTGTCGAAAGCAGCATTGCTTATAACGTCACAATACCACCATAAGCACAAATAATCACGAATGCACAATTACAAGGACATATGGAGGGGCCCAGAGAGCAGACTACATGCCAGAACCATTTCCAGAATCCACTACCTGCACACTGTCTTGTGACTCAAATGAGCCAGACTTCTGGCTTCCTAACTATGAACCCCACTGAATTCTGTATGAATCCTGCATGTTAAAGAACAGGGCCCAAACTGCATGGGATGTTCTGTTGCAGGTTTTTCCCTCCACACAGACAGAGATTTAAAAACAGATAAACAAAAGTGAAAAATTTAGCAGAAGACCAGCAGTGCAGGCAGGCAAAGGGGCTGTTTTAACCCTTTCCCTTCTGGTTGTTTTCCTATTGAAATCAGCTCCTGCAGCTTTTTTTTTGCTCCATGTCAGAAGAGATACAGGTACTTCTACTTTATTTGTTTAATTTTTTCCCTATTTTTCCTGTCCTTATCAAAATGCACTGAAGGCAACTTATAATAAAAAGCAAAACTCGTATGCTTTGCAGTCAGTAAAAAAATGTGAGTTGAGACATCAAACCGACCTAATAAAGAAGACACTCACTGAAATAATAATAATAATAATAATAATAATAATAATAATAATAATAATAATAATTTATTTATTATTTGTACCCCGCCCATCTGGCTGGGCTTCCCCAGCCACTCTGGGCGGCTTCCAACAAAATACGAAAATACAGTAATGCATCAAACATTAAAAACTTCCCTAAACAGGGCTGCCTTCAGATGTCTTCTAAAAGTCTGGTAGCTGGCATCTGGTGGGAGGGCATACCACAGGGCGGGTGCCACTACCGAGAAGGCCCTCCACCTGGTTCCCTGTAACTAGGCTTCTCGCAGTGAGAGAACCACCAGAAGGCCCTCGGCGCTGGACCTCAGTGTCCGGGTAGAGCGATGGGGGAGCATGCAGCTGTCCCACACAGGGACCAATCCTGCAACCCAGGCATTACCAGCACCACACACTGACCAGCTGAGCTATCCAAGATGATTCCCTAAAGACCCGGGACAGCCTCACCCTGACCCCTGTAGAGGTCCAAGGTGATGTCTGAATTGTCATCAGGGCCCAGGGATGATGTACCTGCGAGAAAGTGTAAGCATCATCCCTGCTCCTCTTTGCCCTCCTCCTGGATCGTCGCCTCCGAAGACACTTCCTTCTGGAAGAAGGCACCTGGGGCATCAGCAAGTTATCTTCTGCAGGATAAGCAAGCTCTGGAGGCATCTGCAAAGGCCCTGTCATAGTCTGCAAAAAACTAAACAATGTGAGGAACCGGTGAAACCAATGCTTTGTGCACCACATGGGGACGCTATTCAGGCCGGAAACGCTGCCAGAGGCCATCGAATCCTAGGGCAAAGTGGGCCAAGCCCTAGGATCACCTAGCCCTAGGATCACAGCTAGGCAAGCTGTTTCACAATCTGGGCACCACTCTCTGGAACAGATAAGAAGAGGGCCTCCATAGTGGAAGAGAGCCCCATGGCAGGTTTCACTTGTGGGGAGGCAATTCCAAAGGTATTCCGGCAATTCCAAACACAGCTGGTGGGAGGTGATGTTGAGTGGGCAAATGGCCAGAGATGAAAGAGTTAAGAAACTGCCTCTCTCCACCACTCAATATGCCTTTTATTTCAAAAACAACAACAACATGGCTTCTTAAATAGCTGCTTTGGGTTTAAAAAAAAAAAAGATTGGGGTGGTGGTGGAAACATCTGCAACCAAGCATCACATGTAGTTTGGGCCTAAACATCCACAGTAATTGAAAATGCTTACAAGAAGTAGGGAAACAGCATTTAGAAACAAGCGGGCCTGTGAGCATAGCTCCCACTGTGCCACTTAGAAAACGGACCCTTCTTCATCTCTTTATCATTTTACTTAAGGTATTGTTAATGTGTGGAATAAACATATCTCCCCAATAAAGAACTGCTTCTAAAACAGGAGACCCGCTTAATGCTTCCATTATTGATCTGCACAGAGGTGTCTCGTGCCAAACGGCTCGTTCTCTTCTCTGCAGCTCCAAGGAAGCAAGCCGCATTTGCTTTTGGCAAGTTATGAACTCGCGCATTTTATGCAGCACTAATATGAAGCGAATGCCCTTATAAATAATCTACGCAAGCAATCTTTGACATTAATATACTTTTAGTGATACTGAACCAGGGCGGATAAAGTTCAAGAAGAAGACCTACGACATCAAGGCCTCTGAGGTTTGAAAGCTACACAACTGCACTTAAAACAAAACAAAAAAACACCTTTACTGTATTTGGTTTTTGCCACCTGCTATTATATTTTCTGTTCACCTCCCATCCGCATTCCACTTATAAAAACAGTTTAGTTTTTATGGGAAGGTATGTCAACAAAAGCAATAGCTTGGATCCTGAGAACCAGCAGCAGAAGGTAATTCATAGAAGGGAATTTATTCATCTCTTCTTTCCCCCTTGAAGCCCCCTAAATGCTCCTCTGGGGGGGGTCAAGGGGCCCTCCTGAAGATTGTAGGCGTGTAGGGTGGAGTGCAGGGAGCTTCTGGGGTATGGCTCCCAATTCAAGGAGATTTACCTGCTACAAGTAGGTTTTGGAAGATTCCTTCCTCCTGCCCCCCAGCTTCCTGCACCTGATTCTTCACTGTTCAGGAGGAGATTTGTGACCTTCTAGAGCAGAAGCCTTCAACTTTTTCAGAGCCAGCACCCACCTTTAACCCAAACATGCACTTAGGGACCCATTTCTTAATTTTTTACCACATGTTTGTGTTGTGGTTGTTCTTCCTCTGCTGCTCAATAGCATGTCCTGATTAGGGATGTAAGAAGGAATCATTTTCCATTCCTCCCTGTTGCATGAAGTTGTTATGTACTGAGGTTCTCACCCTGGGCCAGCAGGGGGATACTGTAGATAGTTTTCACTCAGGTCCACATATGCAAATAATTGAATTGAAAGGGATTGAACGTGATGTTCAGTGAGTAGATAGTTACAGAAAGTGGTTACAGTTACGTTGTACTGGAGCTCTATATAAGCAGGCTGGCTGAGCCCTTCAGTTCAGTTCTGTTCTGGCCTGTGAATAAACAAGAGCTGTTCGAAGAATCACTGTGTCGTCTGATATGTTCACCCACAACTTAACAGAAGTAATGTTTCCATTCCTGTGCAATTTGCCTACTGTCAAAAACTGTACTATTCATATTGCTGTCCACTGTGGTGAAATTACACAATTTAGGTAATTAATTACATAAATTAAGATGGGATTGTCTAATCCCCTTTTAAAGCCAACCAAGATGGTGGCTTCTTGTGGGAGCAAATTGAATAGTTTTCCTACATGTTGTGTGACAAAGTATTTTCTTTTGATTGTCCTGAATCTTTTAATAGTCATCTTCATTGGATGTCCACAAGTACTAGTGTTATGAGAGTGTTTCTTTCCAGGCTCTCCATGATAAACCTCTATCATGTTCCTCTTATTCGATTTAAACTAAAAAAAAACCACCCACAACGCCCAGTCTCCTTGTAGTGATCTGCAGACTCGCCCTAGGCTCCTCTCTTCCCTGCCCGAGTTTGAGCTGCATATAAACGCTCCATCTGACTGAGGTTTTGGACCCTGCTTCCCTTCTCTGTGTTGCCCCCTCTGCCATCTGGATGAAAGATACTGAGACTCCAACTCTGAGTGGTGCAGTGTTTCAGTTCATTAGTTTTTGTTATTGAAATGGGAGTCTCATGGGAAGGTGATCTCATCATGTAAAAGAGAGACAGAGAGAGAAGCATACCTCCAGGTTACTTATTTTTTTAAATAGAAAAATAGACTTAGACTCTGTGAGGTAGGAGATGGTACAAAACATGCACGCAAGGGTGGCCATTTGTAATTTTCAGAGTATAATCCTCTACTTGGAGGTGTCTTCTATTGGAAGGACTGTCCAGTCAAAGTCCAGTGTAAAGATGAAGGAAGAGCAGAGGCCTTGAGGTTGCACATCAACAACTAGGAACTGGACAGCAGACTGAACAGGCACATTGGTCACCCGATCAGAGTCTTCCTATGTTTTGTGAGATGAATTGCTTTTCTGTTAAATTTTAGCAACTATTTCTCAGTCTGCATTTATACATATAAATTAGCATATGCATACCCTCCAACATTTCTCCGATGAAAATAGGGGCACCCCGTTGCATAATGATGATTTTATTATTTATACCCCACACATCTTACTAGGTTGCCCCAGCCATTCTGGGCAGCTTCCAACATATAAAAAAACATATTAACACTGAACATTAAAAAAAACCCTTCCCTATACAGGATTGCCTTCAGATGACTCGGGGTTGGATAACTCCATGCCCTCCAACATTTCTCCAATGAAAATAGGGACATCCTAATGAAAAGTGGGACATTCCGGGATCAAATCAGAAACCAGGATGGCTTCTCTAAATCAGGGACGTCCCTAGAAAATAGGGACATTTGGAGGGTTTGCATATGCAGTTTTTTAAAATGAAAATCAATGCAAAGGGTTAAATTCCCCACTTCAGATGGGGGCAAAGGGTTCAATACCCTCTCCTGTCTCTGCTGCCCAGCCTGTCAGATCTTGATCCCCTCCCATGGCCACTGTTTTGTCAAAGTAAAAAGCAATCCCAGCTTGCTAATTAAGTGCTTAACATAATCTGTAGTTTGTCCCCTGGACAACACGCCTAGTAGTGGTTTCTAGTGGGAGACACTGCCTTTGCAGATTGCTTATTACTGCCTGGCTTTCTTGTGGTCCTGCTTGAATGAAAGTATGTTGGTGAATCTCTACCACACATCTGTCTGGATGTCACAGTGACTAATACAGCATTCTGTCATCCTCCAACATTAAGCATCGCCTCCCAAACTCCAGACATATAGATATGTGATTACACTACCATGCAAGTGAAGTACCAGGCTGTGACATACCCCTCAACTGTCCCAATTTAAGCGGGACATCCTGTTTTGGGGGACCGTGCTCTTGCGCAAGTAACATGACTTGCACAGGAGCATGGCCCCAAAAGATGTGCATCCCAGTTTTACAGTGGGGCATGTTGGAGGACAAGTTGTGGTCAGTGTAAGTAAAGCTTGTGATCAGCAGCTATTGTGTCAGTCACACATGCTTAGGTTTGGTTACTGAATCAGCTGACTCAGTCAAATATGGAAACATTTATGCCACGTGGCATGGTTCTATTTCAACATGGGAGCGGCTAAATCCCAAATTTCCCTGGAAGACAAGATCACGCCATCTCACATGGAAACCCTCCACCTACTCATGGGTATATTTTGACTAATTGATGTTACTAAGTGAGGGCACAATGGCACTCTGCACATGTTTAAGGCACTTTATAGGTTGTCTGCAAATCCTGGAGAAAAGATGAGGTTTAGCAACTGGAGCCCTACAAACTCAAACCCACCCCCAACAACTGACAATTCAATCACTCAGCTATAAGCCTACACCCCTTTTTTGCAACATTTTGAATATCCATGTTCAGTTGTGCGAGCCCATGAATCCCCCCCCCCAAAAAAAATCTTATTTTCTGTATGAGTATTAACCAGATTACTGCAAAACAAAACCTCACTGCCTTATAATACACTGGCTATTGTAGTCTTACAGAAAATAAAGAAAAAACCAGCTTCCAAAAAATGAAGATTTTATGCAGTGCCATTTTACCAGCAGTGTGTCTGTCTTCATTTGCAATAGCAGATAAATAAATTCCTGGTAAAATCTGTATGACACTGCCCTTGAACATAGTCTCTGATGAGCAAGTTGATATAACATTAAATCCTTCTTCTTCTTCTTTAAATTCTAAGGCCGACTCCAAATGGGAGAATTGTGAAATAGATGGCTTTAAAAGGACAATATGACTTTAAGATGTACAAATACATAAAATCACTGAGAATTATACACTTTAGGCATTTCATGGAGCCTGAGAGAATCAAGGAACATTTCAGGGAGATTACAGGGAACACAAGGGATTTTTCCCCCTTTAAAATTGTATAGACAGAGCTGACTTTGGGCACCTGCTGAATTACTATTAAAAATTAAATTACTAAGCCTAAACTAACTTGAAATTTCTATTTCCGACCCAGTTTGGCGGTAGTTCTGCAGGCAATGCCCAAGGAGTACTATGCCTTCCTGAAGGCAGCAATGTAGCTGAAGCACCTTGCTAATTGTTCAGTCCTCTCAATTTAATATTATCAATGGAAAATGCTAGGCCAGAATCATATTCAGTCTCTGATGAGCCTCTTTCCTCAACCAAGTTATCAGAGATCCAGATTGTTACAAAGGTGAGCCTGGAATCAGAAATGGCAGATGAATCTGTGTTGCATTTAAAGAAGTTTCAGAGATACTTCTGAGTTCTTTGTACCCCAGTTGGACCCACCCTACCCCGCGTGAGGTTTGGAATCCCAGATGTCACATGGAAAAGAGACATCTCCTGTTACGGGGCCATCAAGTAACACTATCTTGTTCCCCCAGACTGAAGCGGACTGTTGTTACTTTCAGTTGCTATTTGCTCTGAAAACAGTGACTCCTGGATAACAAGGGGTGACATGACACAGACTGCAAATACCATATTGTGGCAGCTGGGAAGATAATGTGTGTTACCAGAGAATTCACAAAGGGGAAAAACTTTGAAACACTTTAAAAATGCAGGTGCACAAATTACTCATGCCAGGAGCAGCAGTGGCATTTTGTAATAAAATCGTATGTTTATTCGCCATCGTTGAAGGTGTGCACCTTACAGTTTCCAGAGAGAAGGTTGCACAATGCTGGATAGTTTGCCGAAGGATTTAATGCCTGTACAGAAAGGAAATGCAACTTATCAATTTATAGGAATATATTCCATCCTTCTCCTGCAGATGGAATGCTTGCTGATGCTTTGGGGAGTTTGGCAAATAACAGAGGGCTCCTCCAGATGATCTGCTTATTGAGCATTCATCCTGCTTTGCTTGCACAACAAACAATGTAGAGGTTAGACTATGCCCAGTCTTTATCCAGCATTCATTTGGATGTTTGCAGGTTTGTTATTCAACAATGAGCCTTCGCCCTGACTTGCTTGTGCAGTATTTATACACCTTCCTGTTGATTATTTGTTCATCCTTCACTTTCCGGTGCATTCCCCCATCACTTTCCTAACAGCAAAAGGTCTGTTTCTTTGTTTTAAAAGTCTAGAACAGGGGTCTGCAACCTTTAAGACAAAAAGAGCCACTTGGACCCATTTCCGAAGAAGAAAAAAAACTGGGAGCCGCAAAACCATTGCAACATTTAAAACAAATATATCTCCAGAGCCGCGATCTGACAGCGGGTGGGAAGGTGACGTCGGGACAGTGCGTGACTAACGCACGCACCGCCCCCATGCGACATCACAGCCAGTACAGCGCCCGTCACAGTGGGGAGTGTCAGGGCGCACAATGCGCCTCCTCCCCTCGCTAGTATCCGCCCCGGAGCCGCGGCAAAGGTGTAAAAGAGCCACATGCGGCTCCGGAGCCGCGGGTTGCAGACCCCTGGTCTAGAAGTTGCACTAGGGCAACAAAGCACTTAAATCCAAGGAGGTGCGGAAACCATTTCTGTATTTGATGGATTCCAATTGTTCTCTGTGTTCTTCGCTTATCTGAAAGTTCTGTGCCATGACAAGAAATCAGGGTTCTTCGTATTGTTGAAGGCTGTTATATCTTCCCTCCTGCAGATTTTAGCCAGTGCCAGCTTTCTGCCCGCTTTTTTGTGTTTGTTTTGGCTCTACTGAGGTTTGACTTGCTGACTGTTCTCATATGTATGTGGAAAATATACTGCAGGCTGGTTTTCTGTATGCTCCTATGTGAACTGTGGTAATTTGGGGAGGATGGCCTCCTGAAAGCTTCCATATGAATTTTTCTAATGCTGGAGGCACACTAGCTGTGTGCTCCTGTTGAGTATGTAGATTGAAAATGTCGAGCAAAAGATCTGAATATTTAAATCTCCCCTCCCCTCCTGCTTATAAAGTAGCACAACAATTACCTGAAGAAGAAAAGAAGATTATGATTTTAGCTTGATAGTGAATTGAGCGAGCTCTGGAAAAATATTAATCCCTCACATTTATTTCATGTAGAACTGGATTTGCTTTTGATACTGGAAAGGCAAAATAAGACCAGTGAGACAAGAACTCGGCCCATATTGAGGGAGTTGAAAGTGGTATTCCATTTTTGTCCCTCTTTGGTCAAACAATGCTTTTGAAAGCTGTCTGAAGGTATGGGATTAATCATAGGTTTACTGTGGTTTATTGTCTGCACATCACAGTAAAACCATACTTAATGGTTTGCCATGAACACACTGGCCTGAATCACTTTGTTCCTCCCCACTGGTGTGTAGAGGAAACAAACCACAATCTCTGCCTTAGCATTATGTCCAAACCAGACGTCGTGGTTTGTTTCTCTCTAAACAAACCATGAACCATAGTCAATGTTTGTTCTTGGCTTATTGATCATGATTTTTTTCAACTGAAGCAAACAAAAATATTGGTTCAGACATAATGCTGTAGCGGGTTTCTTTCTCCCACACACAAGCAGGGAGGAGCAAAGCAACCCAGATTGGCACACTGATTGTAAACTATTAACTATGGTTTGCCACGCTGTGTGAACTGGGCCATATAATACCCTGTCAGTAACTGATATTCTACATTGTTTATGTTTGATAATATTATCTGCATGATGTATAATCCGTTTTCTGAGGTCTCTGCATTGGCCAAACCACATCACACACGAAGTTCTTGACATGTTGAGGGGAAGTGGAGACGGAACTATTTCTTCAGCAGGTGAATCAGAGTGTTGCTTGACGCATATTTATTTATTTATTTTTTTTAATAAAATTTTTATTAGGGGTTTTTACAGAATAAAGTACAAAGACAATAAACAACCTTACTTTTATCTCAACAGAGTTTCATAACTTCTTTGGACTTCCTCACATCTCCCGCTGCCATTTTCATCATCATAGATTTTTTCCATGCAATTTATCATCTAGTTTGCAAATTTTATAACCGCTTATTTAAATATAGTCCTCTACAAATTTATTTCTCTTAATCTCACTTTACATCCCATTCCGATCCGATTTTGTGGTGGCCAATTATTTATGATCAAGCATCCTACTTAACTTTCCACCAAATCACAATATTTTTGTAAATAAGTCTTAAATTTCCTCCAATCTTCTTCAACCCTCTCTTCTCCCAGGTCTCGAATTCTGCCAGTCATCTCAGCCAGTTGCATATAGTCCATCAGCTGCATCTGCCATTCTTCCAGCGTGGGTAGATCTTGGGTTTTCCACTTCTTAGCGATAAGTATCCTTGCTGCTGCTGTTGCGTACAAAAAGAATGTTCGATCCTTCTTTGGCACCATCTGGCCGACAATGCCCAAGAGGAAGGCCTCTGGTTTCTTAAGGAAGGTATACTTAAATACCTTTTTCAGCTCATTATATATCATTTCCCAGAAGACCTTCACCCTGGGACAAGTCCACCAGAGGTGAAAGAATGTTCCTTCATTTTCCTTACATTTCCAACATTTATTGTCTGGCACATGGCATATTTTGGCAAGTTTAACTGGGGTCATGTACCACCTATATATCATTTTCATTACGTTTTCCTTCAGAGCATTACATGCCGTGAAGTTCATCCCCGTGGTCCACAACCTTTCCCAATCCTCAAACATAATATTATGCCCAATGTCCTGTGCCCACTTTATCATGGCCGACTTAACCATTTCATCTTGTGTATTCCATTTCAACAGCAAGTTATACATTCTTGAGAGTACTTTAGTCTTAGGTTCTAACAATTCTGTTTCCAACTTCGATTTCTCCACCTGGAATCCTAACTTTTTGTCCTTTTTAAAAATTTCTTGGATCTGAGCATAGTGTAACCAGTCTCGCACTTTGTCTTTCATTTTTTCCAAACTCTGCAATTTCCAATTATTGCCCTCTTTCTCTATTATTTCCCAATATTTCGGCCATTTGGCCTCCATATTGGGTCTTTTTCGGGCCTTGGCCTCCAGAGGTGATAGCCATCTTGGAGTTTTATTTTCCAATAGGTCTTTGTATTTTGTCCAGACATTAAACACTGCTTTCCTGACAATATGATTCTTAAAGGCCTTATTGATCTTAACTTTATCATACCATAAGTATGCATGCCAACCAAATGCATTGTTAAAACCTTCTAAATCTAACACATCAGTGTCCTCTAGAAGTAGCCAGTCTTTTAGCCAGCAGAAAGCTGCGGCTTCATAGTACAACCTTAAGTCTGGCAGGGCAAAGCCCCCTCTTTCTTTCGCATCAGTTAATATCTTAAACTTAATTCTGGGCTTTTTGCCCTGCCAGACAAATTTAGAAATATCTCTCTGCCACTTCCTGAAACACTCCGTCTTGTCCACAATTTGCAATGTTTGAAACAAAAACAACATCTTAGGCAATACATTCATCTTAATAGCAGCAATTCGGCCTAGCAAAGAAAGCTTCAATTTTGACCAACTGTCCAAGTCTCTCTTAATTTCAGACCAACATTTTTCATAATTGTCCTTAAATAGACTCAGATTTTTTGCTGTTATGTTTACCCCTAGGTACTTTACTTTTTTAACCACAGTTAGTTCTGTTTCTCTCTGAAACCGTTCTGACTCTGCATCTGTCAAGTTCTTTCCCAACACCTTAGTTTTCTGTTTATTTAGTTTGAAGCCCGCTACCCGACCAAAGTCCTGAATCAATTGTAACACTCTTTTTGTGCTAGATTCTGGCTCTTGCAATGTCAAAACAAGGTCATCTGCAAAAGCTTTAAGTTTATATTGTTTCGCTCCGATCTGAATCCCTTGCACCAACCGGTCCCCTCTAATCAAGTTCAAGAGCACCTCCAGGACAGAAATAAACAGCAAGGGGGAAATCGGGCAGCCTTGTCGTGTCCCTTTTTCAATCTTAAACTCTTCTGTAACCACATTGTTGACTATCAGTTTTGCCTTTTGTTCTGAGTAAATCGCATCAATCCCATTTTCAAAACCCCGCCCCACTCCCATTTCTTTTAAATTCCCCTTCATAAATTTCCAAGAGATGTTATCGAAGGCCTTCTCCGCGTCTATAAAAATTAAAACTGCTTTAGTGTTAATATTTGTTTGCAAAAGTTCCAAAATGTCAATAATGTTCCTTGTATTAGCAAACAAGTGTCTTCCTGGGAGAAAGCCTGCCTGGTCTTTATGAATTATCTCATTTAAAACTCTTTTGAGTCTTCCTGCCAAAACGTCAGCAAATATTTTATAATCCACATTTAAAAGGGAAATGGGACGGTAGTTCTTAAGTTGTGTCTTTTCAGTTTCTGATTTTGGTATCAATGTGATGAAAGCTTCCTTCCACGATTCAGGCGCCTTCTTTCCCTCCATAATTTCATTGCTGACCTCCATCAGTGGTTGAATCAAATAGTCACTTAATGTCTTATAGTACTTGGAGGTCAAGCCATCTGGCCCTGGAGACTTGCCCAGCTTCATATTCTGAATGGCATGTTCTATCTCTAATCGTGTTATTTTACTATTCAGGAGTGATCTATTTTCTTGTGATAGTTTTTTAAGTCCATTTTTCTCCAAAAATTTTGCAATCTCTTCCTCATTTTGTGGCCCTTGAGTGTATAAATTCTTAAAATATTTCTGGAAACATTTTCTAATTTCCACCGGGTTCTGAATATATCTTCCTTCTATTTCCAAATTTGTTACTATGTTCAACTTTTGTCTCTTCTTCAACTGCCAAGCCAGCAGTTTCCCACATTTGTTAGCCGATTCAAATGTTTTTTGTTTCATTAATTTAATCTTCCATTCTATTTCCTGATTTATCAGTTTGGAATATTGTGCCTGATGAAGTTTAATTTCTCTCAAGATCGGCTGTGACTTCGGGTTTACTCTTAGTTTCTTCTCTAACTCTTTAATTTTCCCCAAAATCTTATCCTTTTTCTCATTTTGTAGTCTTTTCTTTATGGCGTTCTGTTGTATCAAGAACCCTCTCATCACAGCTTTGCTTGCGTCCCAGATTGTTCTTTTTTCCACTGCAGTGTTCAAATTTATCTCAAAGTAGTCCTTTATTGTTTTTTTGGCCTTCTTAATAATCTCCTGATCTCTAAACAAATTGTCATTCATCTTCCATCTAAAGGAGCCGGTTGGTAATAGTGTCATGTCCATTTTCAACGCGTTATGATCGGAGCAGGTCTTTGGGCAGATTTCCACTTTCCTAACCTTAGGAGCCAGACCTCTAGAAATCCATATTTGGTCAATTCTTGTCCAAGTCAGTTGGGCTTCAGAGAAAAATGTTCCTTCTTTCCCCAAGGGGTTCTTTGTCCTCCATATATCAATCCAGTCCATGTTGTCTGTCATTTCGAAAAAGGTCTTTGGTAGTCTGCCATCTTTAGTAACCTTTTGGCTTTGTGACCTATCCATGTTCGTTGAAACGATCCCATTCATATCTCCCATCATGATGATGTTATCATAGTCCAGATAATCCAGCATAATCTCATGCAACTTCTTGTAGAATTCTGATTTCCCTTCATTTGGAGCGTAGATTCCTAATATCAAAATTTTCTCTCCTTGGTGCTGTATTTCAATTGCCAAGATTCTTCCATGTTCATCTTTAAATAGAAATTTTGGTGAGAGGCTCTCCTTTGCATATATCACCACTCCTCTCTTCTTAACTGAATCCGAAGATATAAATTCTTGGCCTAACCTTTTATTTACCAATATTTTTCTGTGGAGCCTAGTCACATGTGTTTCTTGTAGACAAGTAATGTCTAGTTGCTCCTTTTTTAATATGTGAAAGATTTTCTTCCTTTTTTCCGGGCTGTTACAGCCATTTATGTTCCAGCTTAAAAGTTGCAGAGACATCCTGGATGGATCTGTTTAGTTTCCTTGGGATGGTGTTTTGTTCTGTGGGTCTTCAGGGTTCTGTGGTACAGGTACCTGTGGTGGTTCAGGCCCTGAGGGTAGTTCAAGTCCTTTATGAAGGTCCTCTCCGTAGGCAGTCAAAAACTTATCCCTATCTTCCAAAGTTCTAATTTTAATCTTCTTCCCTCTAAAGGTAAAGGATAATCCTTGGGGAAAGTCCCACCTAAAGATGATTGAGTTGCTTCTCAGCAGTTTTACTAAGTCCAAATATTCAGATCTGAGGTCTAACAGCTGTTTAGGAATGTCCTTAAAAATCTCAATTCTTTTGTCCGAAATATTCAGGGATCTTCCGTAGTGCAGGCCCAAAATCTTGTCCCTTTCCTCCTTTGATCTCAACGTAATCAAACAGTCTCTGGGCTTCTCTCTCTTTATGAGTCTTCCAAGTCTGAAGGCTGACACAATTTTAAAGTCTTCCTCCTCTAGACCCCAGAACTTGGAGAATTCTTTGGTCAAAAACTCAGCTAGATTGCCTTCTTCCACTTCTGGTATCGATCTTATCCTTAAGTTAGTCTCCCTGTTCCGAAGTTCCAACATAGAGAGGTAGGTCTGGTGTTCCCCAACCTGCTTGCTGAGCGGCCTTACTTCTTTTTCCAACTCTCCCACTCTTTGGCTGGTCTCTTCGGCCAGTTTCTGATTTTCACCTGCAGCCTCCTTCAGTTGTCCGATTGCTTGTGCATTCTGTGCAACTTGCCCAGATAATTTGTTTAAAGTTTCTGTATTAAGGTCAATTTTCGCAGTTTGTTGGTCAACTTTCCTGTCCAAAGACTCCAATTTCTCAAGAATTCTCTCTAATACAGAACCAGATCCTCCTGAGGCCATCTCTTCTAGTTGTAATTCCTCAGTTTCTCCCTCCCCTGCCTGTGACAGGGAGGTAGCTTTTTCCTCCGAGGGCAGAGTAGGCACAGATGATCTGCGTGTTTGTGAGGCTGCTGTTAAGGTTGTCAGAGTTGTTTGTCTAGTTCTTAATCCCTTTCTTTTTGCGCCACTCATTCCAAAGTTATCTAGCAGTCAAGGTCAAGCTGAGTTGTTCCCATGAGAAAGCTACGGCCCAGATGGTAGCAGTCAAACAGAGGGCCGGGAAATAGAAAGTAAAACAATGTTTTTGTTATAAATCCTCAATCCTCTAGGGGGAGCATAAAATGTCCTAAGAAGAAGAGTCCATTCCAATCATACAAAATCTGAACCAATACTTAGGGATCTTCACAAAAGTGGTTTTAGCAGAGTTGGTTTTAAGTTTGCCACAATATTTCAAGTTGTGCTTACTGGAGTTCCATAATGCAAGAACGTAACCATTCTGAACTCCCTCGGACTGTCTCAAAGTTTAAATACAATGTATCCAAATTTGCAGTCTGACAGTTCTACTGCTCAGGCAGTTCTGACACCTGGGCTTCTTAAATAAAGTTGTAATCCACAAAGAAGAGGATATATAAGTCCTGATAAAAGTCCAAAAATCAGTTGCTTACAGTCTTTAAGGGGATTGAAAGTAATTTCTGCGGGTGCTCAATCTGAGCTGTCAAAAGTTCTCTCTATGCCTCCACTCCTCCTGCTCTTTGCTTTAAAAGTCAATGGCTGCGGAAGACGGACTTCCTTTTCCTCGTCTCTCCGCTTTCAGCTTATTTTCAGTATTTTTAGTCCCAAAATTTAGTAAAGTCCTCAGTTACTCACGGGTTGTTGCGTTTTAGAATCTTGTGTTGCAGGAAGAAAGGTCGGCGCTCACCGGCAACAGCAGCGCGGCTTCGCTCCGCTGAATGCGCATAGACCCACAGCGCCGCTGCCCCCTCTGCGATCCGGAGCCCCTTACGGGGTTCCCTCAACGTTTCGGGGGTTGCTCCTGGCGCCCGCCGGGTCCCGAGACCGCAGGCTTCCGCTGCCTGCGGTTTTCCAAAATGGGTCTCCGCTTCGCCGTAGCGGACGACCCTTTTCCAGCGGAGCTTCCCTCTCCCGGTTAGGAAAGGGCAGCCATTACCGTTCGCGCCGCCTCCGGAAGTCCTTGACGCATATTTAAAGTGAGCAGCAGGAACAATAAATGCCTGTACTGAATAAATACAAAATGCCACACTTGGCTCTCCAACTGCATTTCTTTCAGTCAGCCACACTGGGGTGTGGTTCCCAACATTTATATATGTACCTCAAAAGAGTAGAATTATGTGAATCTATAACAAATCTATTCTGACTTGACACACAATTTGACAGGACGTCAAATACATGGTAGAATAATACAGGACATCAATGCCAATTCTTCAGCTACCTACTGCACAGGGAACCATCTCTAATACATCATGCTGTAAGGTCACCAAGGTCAACTTTCTCATTAACCATATATATTCTCTGTGTAGTCTAGGAGTCATTATGCAAAATGGCAGCATATTAATTGCAATGACTTCTCATCTAAATGAATTTATTTCAAATCTCACTTAATTCAATATTAATTAAAATTAACAATTTGTGGCATCGAGCTATCATCTGGTGAAACAATTTTTTATACTCTTCTTTTTCAACTGATCAGGTCAAGCTGCATAATTTCCTCCTCTACAGCCCACGCCTATCCATGTGCACACCAGAAGGAAGTTCCACTGAATTCAATGGGACTAATGCCCAGATGCGTGTTTTTAGGGTGCCACCCACAAAGCAGACAAAAGCAGGTACTTCCCCCCGCCCCACCATTGTACATGGGTAAATTATGGAATTCACTTCCACAAGATGTGGTTAACCATTCAGGTAGCTCGAGAAAGAGATTAGACAACCAGCATGCTTATGAGTACCAGTCACCATGAATCAATAGTCATTATGTTCTGCTTGCAGGCTTCTTATATGCATCTGGTTGGCCAATGTGAAGGACAGGATACTGGACTAGGGAGACTTCTAGCCTGCTCCATCAGGAATATTCTTATATAAAGAGATAATGATTTCAGTTGGCCAACACAATGCAATATAGGAATCATTGTACAGGACAAGGGAAAAGAACGTTGACCCTTCAGTCCTGGCCTTTCTTTAGTTTTAGAAGAGAGAAATGACTCTGCATACGATCTAGAGGAAATTCAGGGAACGTTGCTATTAAAGCTATAGTATTACCTCTGGAAAAAGACTGGGGAAAAACAAAAATGGAAGGTTCTAGAGGAGGAAATTGGGATACCATCACAAATACAACAGAAAATGAACTACAACAGGAAATGAACAGAAAGTTTTAAATAATCATATTTTCTTCTTTTACGTAAGAGGTAGATGAAAAATCATAAGTTCCTCTTTTGTATTTTTTTGCTAAGGTTTTCTTTTGCTTTCTTTGTGTTCTCATCTCTTTCCCTTTCCTCTATTTCTATTGTCGCTTTTCTTTTTCTGCTTTTCTACTTTGTTTTATATCTTTTGTAGCTGCAATTTTACTGTATTGTGGGAAAATCTCAATAAAAAACTTAAAAATTTCAATAAAAAACCTTTCATTAGAGGGTTAAGGCGCAACATACACAAATAAAAAGACAGAACACAGACAGCAGACCTTATTTTCAGTAACCATTGGGTACCTCCACAAATGGACAACTTACAGGATCTGTACCAGCCACAAAGGGAGTCAAGCAAGGGTGTATTCTAGCCCCGGCACTGTTCAACTTATATATAAATGATATTGTCCAGTGTCTAACATCTCCAGAGTATCATACCCCTAAATTGGCCATAAAACCCATCTCAGTTCTATTATATGCAGATGATGTGGTTCTTCTGTCCCAAACAAAAGTAGGCCTAAAAAGACTGATCAGAGCATTTTCAGGATATTGCCAGAGAGAAGAGCTGGCTGTGAATTACAAAAAAACCCCAAAGTCATGTTTTTTCAAGAAACTATAGGGCCCATAGGGCACATGGACAACCAGCTAATTGAAGAGGTCAACGTTATCAAGTATCTTGGCCTTATTTTCCAGTCTACGGGGTCATGAGGAGCACACCAGAAATGTGCAAAAGAAAAAGTGTCCTAAAGCGCCAAAATTCTGACACGCTTTTTCTACACAAAAGGTGGTAAACATATACCATCAGTCCTGGAAGTGTTCCTAGCTAAACCCCTAGCACAGTTATTATATGGCGCTCAGATTTGGACAGGCACTCGCCTTGGATCTATGGAAGCTGTCCAATCAAAGTTCTTAAGGCAAATTTTCTCTGTACCACCCTGTGTCCCAAACACATCATTGCGCCTAATCTTCCCTTGGTAGAATTATGAATCTGGCGTAGGACACTTAACTATTGGCTTCGCCTAAACTCAAATCCCCCTGGTCTAATATCCCCAGTGCTGCAAAATTGTCATAAAAGCCCCCGGACTAAAATTGTCTATCAAAAAAATCACTCTTGTGGTTTATCACTTTGGGTTTTAGTAAAGCAAGCAGTTAAATTTGTCAGCGCCACCCTAAATGATATCGAGTGTCAGAACAACTTGGCCACAATAAGGAAATTTTGCCCATGGTATGACTATTTTCCAACTTCCCATTTTGACTCTCTGGGTGTACTTGAGGGACGATTCCAACAGATTCCACACGAAAAATGCTTATGTCCTTGTGGAGATGGCAGTACTGAATTGGTGGCACATGCCCTTCTGGCTTGCACACTTTATAAATACTTGAGGAATGAGATTATCACTCCTCTTTTATTGTCCATTCCGGGTCGCCCAACCACTGCCACAGTGTCCTTTCTCTTGGCAGATCAAGATGAGCAGGTGACAGCAAAGGTTGCAAGGTTCCAGCTGGGGCAATCAGAATAAGATCTACTATTTGACTATTGATTCAAAACCCTAAAGTGTATTTTATATTATTAACTTTTTATTTCTATTCTTTGTATATTGTATTGTTGTTTTATTGCTATGGCCGACGGCTGACGCAAATAAAGATCCATTCGTTCGTTCAACTATTGAGTACCGTCTCAAGTTTATGGTGAGCTTATCTCTGCAAGGAAATAAGCAAGGCAAGTCTGATTCTCCAAAGCCTTTGTACCATGTACTACAGTACATGATGGCCAACTGGCCTCCTTGTCATGCCATCAGTGAACATTCATTTTGTGCAAATTCTTCATCAAGGCCTACCTAGGAGTCTCTTTTCTATAACAGTCCTGGACTCTGGGGAGAAAACAAATTCTGAACATGTGCAAAGTTTATTCTCCTTAGCCCTGAGTAACTACAGATTTCTAGCCTCCCTGCCTCCTTAGAATATAAGAGCAAGTGGCTTCTGCACACATTCTTAGAGTTTTGAGTTAAGAATATATATATATATATCTTTCCTCACCCAAGCCTGCTCTTGGTTTCCTCCTCCCTGCCTGAGGCAATTTTTCACAGAAACCACAGGGTTGCTTTTTCCCTTTTCTAGGTAACTGGGATGGGGCAAGAAGTCAAGAAACGGTGTAGATTGCATGCACAGTAGCTGCCAGAATGGACCGCTCTAGCTTCAGACATTTTTGAAGAGATGGGAGAGTGGAGAATGTGGGCTCTGGCCTGGGAGGCCTGGCCTTGGGGTCCCCCACCTGCTCTTAATGACTAGTCTCCACTGCCAGTATTTATATTGTATGCTAAGGCTTTGGGGAGGAAAAGAGTGCAGGAGTTGTGGGGAGGGGAAGCAAACACATGTAAAAGAAAACATTTTGCATCACTTTGTTTGCCTCAGATCATATAACCTATGTGATTAACAAGTGCCCCCCCCTTTTTTTTTTGGCAACACCATCAGTAAAGGGAGCACATGTGCAACTTCTGAAGTTTACTTGTGGTGCTGTCAAGACTGGGCCATGGGCACAAGTCCGAGGTAAGCCAGGAATGAGGTGTAGCCAGTAGGGAGGTTGGCAAATTCTGACAGAAATGGAAATGGGAGTGAAAACTACCGGTGTTTGCTTATTTGTCTGCTGCCCAGAATGGAAATCATAGAATGGTAGCATCAAAAGTGACCCCGAGGGTCACCTAGTCCAACCTCCTGAAATTCAGGAATCTCAACTAAAGCTTCCATGACAGATAGCCACCCAATCTCTGCTTAAACACCTTCAGTGAAGGAAATTCCACCACCTTCTGAGGGTGTCTGTTCCACTGCTCCACAACTCTTACTCTCAGAAAGTTCCTCCTGGTGATTAGTCGGAATGTCCTTTCTTGTAACTTCAAGCTATTGGTTGGGGTCTTACTCTCCAGAGCAGGAAAAAACAAACTTGTTCCATCTTCCCTGTGACAGCCCTTTAGATATTTGAAGATGGCTATTATATCTCCTCTCAAGTCTCCTCTTCTCCAGCCTAAACATACCCAACTCTCTTGACCATTCCTCAATAGGCATCTTGGTCGTTCTCTTCTGCACACGTTCCAGTTTGTCAATGTCCTTCTTGAATTGTGGCGCCCAGAACTGGACACAGTACTCCAGGTGTGGTCTGGCCAAGGCAGAATACACCTGGAGTACCACAATGACAATGTACTTTACATAATTAATTACATAAATTGGGTAAATTACATGATTTTTGCCAACAATATGAATAATGTAGGTTTTGGCAGAAGAAAAGCTGCAGTGGGATGGAAGCAGTGCTGCATACAGAGCAGAAAAGTAAACAATGACTTCTTATATCACTGTTCAGTAGTCAAGACTGAATTGGGCCAAAGCAGGTCACACGACCAAAGAGGGAACTAGAACTGAGGATGGAAGAGTAAATCAGGATTAAAGGACAAACCAGAATGCAGATTAGAGGAGTCAGCTAGGACTGCAGGATACAGGAACACATCACAGCTCAGGAAGGCCTCGTTGCTTAAGAAACATTTAACTGGAACAGAAAGCTCTCTTAGAGTGTTTCCCATCCAATAGCCAGTGTGGGTGGGCAGTGGCTGACTGGGCAGCAGCAGTTAAGGGCCTGTGGATTCAACACTGCCCTCACCACAATGGGCAAACACACACTGGTCCAAAAGCTCCCAGTTCAATTCCTGGCATCTCCTGATAAATGTCAACCTTGGGCTTCACCACTGCATCTCAGTGTGGTGTAGTGGTTAGAATGCTGAGCTAACACCTGGGAGAAGGGGGTTCAAATCCTCACCCAGCCAGGAAGCCCACTGGGTGACTTTGGGCCCATCACTGTCTCTCAGTCTAACCTACCTCACAGAGTTGCTGTGAGGATAAAATGGGAAGAGGAGGGGCTCATGTCCACTATCTTGTGCTCCTTAGAGAAAAGGTAGGATAGAAATGCTAAACAAGCAAGCAAGCAAGCACATTTAGCACAATGTGGGTATAAAGGAGTTGCTCCCTAAAAACTGGGCCGGGGCAGTGCAGAGTTATGGGTGTGTGGGTGTGTGCTGGCCAGAACAGAGCTAAGAAAAAAATGTGGTTGCCCCTGTTGAATTGGGATTGAAGGAAGGCATGCATACCAAGAAATGTGAAATTAGATTCATTATTCCATGGAGCTGTATGTTTGCCTCTGTAAGCCTTACAGAGAGTGACGACCGTAGTCAACAGAAGATTTATTTTTGTATCTATATATGTTAGTTGTTTCATTTGTATTCTTTGTACCAAATCTTCTTGCTGAACTTCTGTAACCAAGGGGAAAATCCAGTACAAATTGAAGGTGTTTTACAACATGGCGCAGAGACTTAGAATTCATTAGCGTACTGGCTAAATCATACAGCTGCACAAGACATTATTAAAACATCTCCGACTGGAGGGAGAGTGGACACAAGACTTCAAGTTGGGGCGGGGAGGAGCCTAAATTTGCATTTTCCTTTTGAATCTTTCTGAGGCTCGCAAATATGTATTTCGTTTGTACGGCATAGCTGGCCTAGAACAACCACTTATTTCTGTGCATTTTTAATATAGGTTAGCTTTAATGAAACTATGTTGTGCCTTGATATCAGCCTAACATGTCCACAAAGCAGCATGGGCCCTGGCTTCACATCAATATTTCCCTGTCAGAGGTATACTGGAATAAAGGTATAAACTTAGAAGCCAACCCAGCAGCATGTTAATTATCAATGAATTCAAAGGGAATCTACCTTGAAGGAGGAGACTATTGCGCAGCCACAGCTCCCCTTGACGCCAATAGGAATGACACATGTGCATTTATGACACAGTAAGACCTTGGATTAGAACGGCAGGGTCTAGTCATAGACTAGCTAATTCGTGCGGTCGTAAGACAATAATGAGGCCTGAACATTGTGGGAACTTCCACCATCTCCAAAGTTCATAAAGCAATGTGACTTTTGGAAATATTCCAACAAGGTACTCCCCCCACCAGACTTAAGAAAATGAAACAAATCTTATAGCAGGGAGAGTCTTTCCTGGTGAATCAAATAGTTGTCTTAACTAAGACTTCAGTCTTAAACTTTAGAAACAAGCCAACTTCAGTAAGTGGATTCCCTACAGACGGGTGGACCTCAGCAGGGGTGCCAACTTGAGTAAAATAAAACATTGGGGGAGGGGGGGTAAGCCCTGCCCCACATAATATTGAGCAATGTGCATCAACTTGGGGGGGGGGGCTTGCTTCCTCAAATATTCTATTAGGGGTGGGTGAAGGGACATTTGCCCCTAAGAGTTATGTGACCCTGATAAAGCAAAGGCGCTCTGAACCTTTGCAGTTATTATTCCCTCCTATAAGCCCCAGAACTGAAAAAAGTAGCCACAGCCCTGGCATAAATTATTCCCTGCCGATATTGCAGATCAAGGCCTGAGAGACTGACTGTGACTTGTCTATGGTCACTTCTTATGTTCAGGGCTTACAGCTCACACATTTAGGCAAGCCAGCTTTCAGAATAGGATGGAAAGATTATGCAAGCAGAAAGGCACAGAATGGAGGCAAACCCTATACAGCTGCAGTGTATCCTGCTTGACAACGCTCAGTTCAAAAATACAGAGGCAAAGGTATTGTACTAGCAAATGCCTATTTGCTTGAGCCCATTTGGTGACAGGTGACAGAACTGAATGGAACCCACAGGGACAGGATGTGAATCAAAGTTGCCCATCGCTGCCCTCAAAGTGCTTCTTTCCAAGAGCAAGTGGGAAAACTCCAGCACAATCCCTCGACCGCCCTCCCTTGCGCTCAACAGTCTCAAAGCCGCTAATTTGTCTGAAGATTATAAAATTGTACATTTATCATAGTGATTAAGGACAAACATTTTTCTCCTTGAATCAATTTAATAATTGTCTGGATCAATTATCTGGGAGCAGAGCATCATTAAAATGCATTTGTTTTCGTCCACAACCATGAATCTGACTGTGTGTCTTGCTGCAAGGGTTCATATTGCATGGCATCAGATTGTACCTGCCATTAGGCAGCTGCAAATCACCTTGTATCTCCTAATGCAACATGACTGTCAAGCCAATACAATATTCTATAGTCTAATTTTTCAGTCAATTCCTTGTTTTTGCTCTCATAAGTATACCATCGTCTGGAGTCATAAACAGAACCCAGGTGCATTATGTTGGGCCCTGTTTAAAATGTGTAATGCCCATCAAGCAGGGAAGAGACTTACAACACAACTCTGTTTGTGTCAACTCAAAAATACCGTAAGTCCCACTGAGTTCACTAGGGCGTAATTCTAGGCAAATGTGTATAGGATTTCAGTCTGGGAAATTTCAGGGGGAAGTTACTTCACAGAAGCTAACCAAATGAAGAGAGGGATTTGGTTTAACTGTTCTGTGGTCAGATGCCTCCTTGTTATCCCTTCACCCACAGATTTGCCGAGTGTAGCACAACATCTAAGGCAGGCTTCCCCTGAGCATGAGAGACGAGGAGGTGCGGCCACTGGAGCTGCACAATAAGGCCTCCTCCCAACGATGCATTCTTCAGGCACCTCCCAATCTTCAGCCCAGTCTCTGAGATATAGTAATGAAAGTTTGCTTTGCAAGTTCAGGACACCATTCTACATGTTATGTTGAAGGCAGACGCCCTGCACTAATGGCCAAGAGAAGCAAGCAAGGCCTATCAAACATTACACTTTACAAGTTGTTTTGCTTATTGTTCTGTTGTGCAAATTATCTTTGCACCAGGCAAGCTCAAAGTAAGGGGGCTGAGTGTTAAGTAAAAATTACAATAGGAGAGATGTTCTTAGCCGGCTGAAATCTCCCTCGTGGTAGTAGAAGCCTCATTCAGAGACCTTGAAACTCTGCAACTCCTACTAAACTGGTACACTTAAGTGCATTTTATTTTATTTATTTTTTAAATATTTTTATTAAAGTTTCAACAAATTTTTATCATAACAACACAAAACAACACAATAACAAACAAAATACAATACAAAACATACAAAAACAAAGAAAAGTATATAAGTTTAAATCTTAATTTCTTGTAGCTTACTTTCCCGACTTCCTCACACCTCCCCTTTCCGTATTCCAGTTTCTAATTTGTTTTCAGCAAATCCTTCCACTATTTTGATTAATTTTAATATTACTTATTTTCTTTTAAATTAACCATTCCGCTACTGACCACTTATCTTCTAATCACCCATCATTTTAACATTGATTAATTTTGCTATATTTCTTTACTTATTGCTCATAAAACATCTTTACATATTCCTTTCAACTATGTCACTAATGCCACACTATCTTTATATCCTGCAACACATTTAACATTCAAACGATTTGCAATGTTTGTGCAGATAGTCTTTAAATTTCTTCCAATCTTCTTCCGTTTGTTCTTCTCCCGTGTCTCGGATTCTGCCAGTCATTTCTGCCAATTCCATGTAGTCAATCAATTGCATCTGCCATTCTTCCAGGGTGGGCAAATCTTGTGTCTTCCAGTACTTTGCGATAAGTATTCTTGCTGCTGTTGTTGCACACTTAAGTGCATTTTAAGTAGTCACCAACTCGGCATAGCTTGGTGTAGCCATGATAATATCCAAGCTCTGCAAAAGTGCCACCCTAGGGACCAGCTTTTGGGGCTATGCTTGGATATCACAAACATACACATCAGCCGTTCAAAATATGCTTGGATGTCACAAAGTGAAACAGCTATGTTGCATCAGGGTGGTTGGGGTGATTAGGCTACAAAACAATTACAGGAAGTCTAATCTCATAGAACATCAGAATAAAGCTCCTTCTCTGGTGTAGGCTAGCATTCCTGATCACGTTATACGTGTTTTCAAATGCAATGTAATGACTATCAAATGAGGTTTTATACTGACTTCCATCTTAGTTCCAAGATCATCCTATCTCTGCTTCCCAGTGACTCTTGCCCAAAGCAGTGTTCCCATACAGATAAATGATATACTGTCTTCTTCACCTGTGGACTCTTGATGTTATTTCATGGCTTAATAAACAGCAGGAAATTGTTATTCCCTCCGGAGACTGAGAACATCCTCTCCAAAACAAACCTCGGGTTTACCTAACTGAATAAGTGCATGCTTGTCTCTGTTGTCTATGTCAGGATGCAACTTCCTGAGCTGATGAAGTTGAACATAATAACAGATTTTTCTCCCTCCCATCATGACTGAAATTTATTTGGAAGGCAGAAAACAATTTGAAAAAGAGACAGGTCAGAGGCTTCAGGAAGTTCACCTTTGGATCCATATCTCATTCTTAATACCTGCATGTCTAAAAAGGATACCCCCTGCTCAAAACCCAAGTTCTTTGTATACACTTCCTGTCCCTCCCCTCAGTCGCACATTACCTTATGAACTGCTCTTCCCCCCTTTTTTTTACGGCCCCCCCAACAGTGATCATGTTCCTTTGGCTTGCATTCTGTCTTTTAAGACGTATGTCTGTTTTGGAACTCAGTGAAAAAGAGATACAAATTACAAATATTATGATGCATTAAGATGTGAAAAGACAATGGTTAAATAACAAAAGCTGAAGGTCTGAGCCTAGAAAAGAAATACCACTCGAATTCCATCAGAAGGAAAGATAAATGAACAGAACTACAGTGACATCTGCTGGTCTCTTCGTTGGCAAGACAGGTCCTGGAAACTGACAGCGTATGGTGAGAATAGAAGTTAAAAATATAGATATTCTTCATAAAATGTTACTGATGTGCAGCAGCTATGATAATGAACTCTAAGCATAGAACAAAAACCCAGTCATATATTTCAGGAAGTTGTAGTATTACTCCTGCAATCTCATGTGTAAAGCAAGGTGAAAAATCAAACCATTACATCATTCAGCTGAATTGCTGGGCATAAATGTTAAATGTGATCAGTAATTTGAGGTGGATTAATTTCCAAATGTCCCTCTTAAGTCTTGTTAAATAAGTGTCGTTTCACCCAAATACCCAGAGCATGCTGCTTGAAAAACACTAGACACACAAATTTGGATATCTCAGAAGAATCTGCCACTTCTTAATGCATCTATAGAAGATGACAAGAACTATAAAAGTATTCTGACCATGATTGGTCCTTAAGGATACTTAAGGATACTATTATGCAGATATTTAAAGACTGTCATGATCAGGGATTTGCCATTTAAGCATTAATGGCTTGTGCAAGTTTTTGCTGTTTTAACATAAACTGTCAACCTCTACCTTCCCTGAAAATATTCAGTCTGGGTACTTCTTTAATTTTGCTTTGGACCACAGCCACAATTTCCCTTTGCCTAGACAATTTTCTAAAATAAACTTTGTACTATATAATCTTTGATTTAGTCCTAAAAGTTAGGGCAACAATTATAACAATCCTAGGTTAGTTGGTTAAGGACACTTAATCTGCTGTCTTTAACGCTATTATCCAAGTTCCATTGTATTCAGCTAATTCATACTCAATGGAATATACCATACTTCTGAGTAGAGATGTATTGCAATGCACTGTTACTTAGAAGGAAATTTCTTATGCATCTATGGAACCTTGGTGTGTGTTTTTAAAAAATAGAACTGAAATATTAATTTATTTGGAATATTATTTTTACAAATTAAAGAAATTTATATCCAACTTGGAAAAAACTGAACTACCACAGTACATATGAAAGCTGGATACTACTTAATGAAGATGGTAGTTTTTCTTCACTAATTAATTAATTTAGAAATGTGTCACATAAACACACTGGCCACAATCCAGCACTCCACAGGGATCCTGCATCATGTATGGCGCTTTCCCTGTACTGAAGAGAATGTTGCAACCAAGAGCTCCATTTCAGAACGAGGTGGGATGGGTAAACACTGGGAGGCAAGATTCAAAGCAGTGTGTTTTAAGAACACATCTTATGGTTATTTTCCTTCTTTTAAAAAAGCATTTAAAAACAAAAAATTGGTCACAGCAAAAACATACTCGTTAGAAAACAAAAACATTCAAACACTGCTCCCTTAAGAGGGAAAAAACCACCCCTTAACACAAGTACAGTGGACGCTCGGGTTGCGAACGTGATCTGTGTGGGATGCACATTCACAACCCACAGCATTTGCAACCCGCAGCCGTGCACCTGCGCACGTTGTGATTTGGCGCCTCTGCGCATGCACGACTGCTGAAACCCAGAAGTAACCCATTCCTGTACTGGATTGTTGATATTGTTGGAATTTGATATTGCTCACTGACCTATTAGTATGTTTCACACTCTTTAAACTTTTGGTATGTTTTAAATTAACTGTATTCCTTCAAATGCCAATAGTACATGGTAGTGTGTTATTTGTGCTATTTTCCTTAAACTGACTTCTGTGAGTCACTTGGAACACAATGTATTTTTGCAAAATGTAGTATATAAGTAAGCCGACTATGACTGACAGTGGCTACTGTATAAAACCAAGAAAAGGCACTGCTTGATATCTCTGATTCCAGTCCCTCCTACTGAAGTCATCTGCAGGCACATCCAATGTCTTTTAGTTTGGACTAAAGCCACTGAATTAAGGTGATGTGCTGCGTACAGAAATACAGACTCTTTTCAGATGAATGCCACTAGCACTTTCACAGGGAACAGAGCTAATTAAAATCCTGTTTAAAATCTGCATCTCTGGGATTGATTAGTAGCCCTGGGGTCCTAGAGGAGCCCCCTGGGAAGGCCTCACAGTGGTCATGGGAAGCATCAGATTTCATTCTCCAAGGGCGGAGAGGAAAGTATGACCTTGAAGAGGGCGATCTGGTGTCAGATGCCTCCTCTCTGCTACCATGGAAACTTCTGCAGACCTTGCCTTGAAAAGGGGAGCATGGCAGGGGCAGACCAGGACTCTGACATGCCCATAAACCAGGGAGATTACTCTACCTGGAGTGTTGTGAAAGGAAAGGAGGAATCTAGAAAAGGATGGAAGCACGCAAGACCACTGCTGAGCCCTTACATCTAGTCTTCTGTGTGGTCAAGCATGGTGTTGGAGAAGGTGGTTCATGCACTGTCATCCACCCCACCTGTTGTCACTAAATCGAGTGATCTGTTTGGCAATCTAAGGCTTTCAGCCCTACCTAAAGCAACAGTGTAGGAGCGACATCCATGATAGGGCTTATTCTCATGCAATGAGACTTTCCCTTCCTCTCCTCTCCCTTGCAACTCCAACGTCTGTTCCAGAGCTGCAAGGCAGGACCTGTTCCACCAATAGTACCTATTCCTCTGGATTTTATCCAATGTCTGTTTATTTTAATAGACCAAATGCCCCATTTATATTTCCTGTACAGTATTGGTTAGGGTGTTATTCTCTCTTTTCTGTTGGATATTTAAAGGCGGTTGATAAATAATTTATTTAATTATCATATAAATAGCGTATCTTGCATATTTGTAATTCAAGTTATATTTTTTTAAATGAAGATTCCATCACTTTCCTCAAATGACATTAGTAAAAAAAACCAAAAACATAATATTCAAAAGAGCTGAAACGTGTACCATTGCCACCATAATCTTTATGACAGGAGACAGGATCCACAATTTAAAAAAACACACACAAAACCTTACATTTCACTTTGAATTAGGCCTGGTGCCAGTACGTAACATTCTAGAGCAAACACCAGGACCATAACAGGATTTATCACCACTGCCAGCAAACCGCCAGTGCTACCGCCATAGCTGTGCAAAGAGGATCTCTTGGTCCACTTGGCACATGTAGTGGTCAGCACCTCCTTGTCAATGATACTGCCATTCCCCCTGAGGTATGCATACTGGGGCGGAGCTGGCATCATTAACAGGACAGCAGTGGCCAGTATGTGTGATGACTGGGCCGGGAGCTGCATCACTGAAACACTGGAGAGACAGCAGGGACTGTGGAGCTGACTAGCAGCCTTGCCCTGTGGAGCTCCTGGCCTGCATGTCTGTACTGTCTGGTGTCATACTGTCAAGGATATTGGCCTCACCCCTCCAACCTACACATGCCAGGAGTGGGCCAGTATCAGTAAGAGGGCAGAACTGACCACTGAATGAGTGCCTAACAGGAAGTTTCTACCGTAATTCTAGGAAGTTTAAAAGAAAGGCATAAAGACAACTGCCCTCTCCTGTTGTTTGTCCTTTTCATCCAGGATTCAGAGATCCACTGCCCCTTAATGCAGAGGTTAGCTATTGTGTCCAAAAGCCACCAATCGTACTGTATCATGCCTGCTCCTATGAGCTGGCACAAAAGGGTGGGGTAAGATTCAGGTGTCAGTTAACTTCTTTTCCCAGCCCTACATGAAGACACCAGGGATTCAATTTTGGGCCTTCTGTATATAAAGCAGATGTTCTACCACTGAGGTGTGGCCCTATCCCAGCTAGATCAGCCAGGGACCTGATTCAGTATAAAACAGATTGCTCTGCTCCTAATTCCTTGGAGGGCAGCGGTGCAATGATTTGTGTGGATTGTCACCCTCTTATGAAGGGGTCCGTTTTCTGCCTGCAGAAGTTGTTCTTCAACAGGCAGCTAATGAAGCAGTAAAAATAAAATAAAATAAAAAGGTTGTGCCTCAATGGTGTGGAATTCTGGGACCTTTAGATTTGCTCTACTAAGGCTTTCTCTCTCTCTCTCTCTTGGGTATCAGCAAAGGTGTATGACACTCCAGGCTTCTAATTCATGGGCTAGTGGCTGTTCATTCTGCTACCTGCTGAGCTTCCATCATAATGATGAGTTCTAGTCTTCAAGAGTAATATTTTACAGAGCAGCTAGATGCACAGAGGCAAACACAAACACACACACAGACAGACAGACAGAGAGAGAGAGAGAGAGAGAGAGAGAGAGAGTAAATAATAGCACCTATCGTACATTCAGATGCCAAATGTCAAAAGAGAATAATGATTGAGAAGCATGATGCATTATGAACATGGGCTATGGGGGGGTGACTGGAGTGTAGAGTTAAACACAACCCTTTTATATAACAGAGGCAAGTGGGAAGAAAGAGGACGTTCCATGCTTTCACTCTACCTTGTATGTTCATTCTTTTCTGGTCCAAGGGTATATATCTATGATAGCTACTCTGAAACCTATAGGTTTTCAGCATCTGCAAACAAGTTGCTTTGCTGTGGCCTGTTTCTAAAGTAAGGTAACTACTCCTAAATTGGCAGCCACCCTAAAATCACGCAAGAGCAAATAATCCTTGTCTTATATTTACCACGTTTCAAGGCAGCTTTAAATACCCTTTTCTATTTCTTCATTGAAAAGACTTATATGCTGCCTTTTCTATGACCAAGGCAGTTACTTTTTTAAAACAACAATGCGAAAACAGCTAAAACCACGATCACATTAAAACTATGAACAGCAGATAGAAATATCAGTGCAGTACCATTGTACTGCAAACAGAACAATTCACAAGCAACTCTGGAAACCCTCCAGAACAGCACGAGGAGGGAGGGGCTAGGGAATCCTTCTGTCTGGCAAGCTGAAGTGCTATAGATTACTATAGGGTTATGTTGGATTCTTCCCCCTTTGCGCAATTTGGTTTTGATCAGATTATGGGAAACAGAGAGAGAGACAGACAGACAGACAGACAGACAGACAGAGAAAGAGAGACTTTCCCCTATGTCAAAGCCAGTTCTGATACCAATACATAGCCAGCCGCAAACTTGAATTAGATTTGTTGTTGTTGTTTAGTTGTTTAGTTGTGACCAACTCTTCATGACCCCATGGACCAGAGCACGCCAGGCACTCCTGTCTTCCTCCCGCAGTTTGGTCAAACTCATGCTGGTAGCTTTGAGAACACTATCCAACCATCTTGTCCTCTGTTGTCCCCTCCTCCATGTGCCCTCCATCTTTCCCAACATCAGGGTCTTCTCTTCTCACAAGGTGGCCAAAGTATTGGCGCCTCAGCTTCAGGATCTGTCCTTCCAGTGAGCACTCAGGGCTGATTTCCTTAAGAATGGAGAGGTTTGTTCTTCTTGCAGTCCATGGAATTCTCGAGTCATATCTATTTATTATTTGCCATATCTATTTATTATTTATTTCATGAAACTGATACACCACTTGATTGAAAGAAAAAACCTCAATGTGGTTTATAAAAAGAATAGCATAAAATTATCAGCAAAAACTGTTTAAAACAATCTAATGCAAATGATGCCTGCTATTCGACTCCTGTTGGGAGCCTTGGAGTCCCTCCAGCAAGCATGTGGAGGGACACCAGTCAGTGCCTTCCTGCAAGACAGCTCTTTCCTTTGGATGCTTTAGCTGAGATTCCTGCATTGCAGGGGGTGGGCTAGATGACCCTCATGGTACCTTCCAAATCTACAGTTCTTTCCTTCTATTTTTAACTGGAACAGAGGAGTTTAAAGGAACACCGGAGGCAGGGGAGATGTTAGGAAAAAAATAGACTGTCAGTATCCTTCACAGAAACCCAAGAAGGCAGGCTCCAAGTGAAAAGATAGGCCTTTATTAAAATACAGATGTGCATAGGGACAGCCTCAAAAATAAGGAGGCTGCTTTCTTCTAGGGTCCAAAACTGGGGCTGGTTTGTTGGCAGTCCCTTCAGGGCCACTATTTTGACAGGTGGAAGGATAATCTGAAACATTCAGTCCCTGCTGGACCTCTAATCATGGTAGTGGACCAGAATATGACAGTGGAAACTCAAGCTTTTTGCATCTCTGTGTTTTCCCCACAACAGAACAGGTAGGTTTTCATGTTCTGATGCTGTCACTACTTTCTACCTTCTGTATTTTCCCAATCTCGCTCATCTCATGCTGTCGCAAGACTGCAATACCTGGTGTTTTGAATGTGAACTTCTCTCTCCTAGTTTTTGTTGTTTTTTAAGCTTCTCCATAGCTAAGTTACACCAGAGCAGGCAGTGCCAGCTTCCACAAATCCCCAGTCAAGAATCCACCTGATATTTCCCCATGCAGCAATTCTCTGCCTCTAACCTCTTCTCCCTATTACTGAAGTAGTAACTAAATGTATGGTCCAGGCAACATGGAGTGGTTAGCCTGTGGCAGCTAATCATTTGAGCCTTTTATATTTCTGTATTGAACCACTAAGACTTTTTACTTCTTGTTAAGCCATTTTTGTTAATAAATATTCTCATTATAACTACAGCGTGACTATTGCTAATTCCCTAAAGAAAGCGCACTTATATTGTAACCGCAAAATTCCCTTATGAAAGTGAAGTAATTGGGCCCAATGCAATATTGTCTGTGATGTACTATCATTTCCAGTAAAAAATCCAAAAGTAGTATTGCTAATTCCCCAAATTAGCATGCTCCATGAATACATGCATAAGATCAGGATGCATGGGCATATGTGCACTTGCATGCAAGAGGGTTTGGTAACTGTGGAAAAATGTTGCTTCCAGCAAACAATTTTCATCAGGACCATGGCAGGGGAAGGAAGGGTTTACTCTTCTTTTGAAAACCCTGCGATCCACTGGTGGTTGGACCCTCTGTAGCAGCTATTTTTTGTGTGTGGGTGTGCGGTGTGAGTGTATTAGAACATGTATATTAATTGTATTCACACAATAAGCATAATGTATAATTTGGCCCTTAGATTATTTGTTGCTATTAAAGGTAAAGGGACCCCTGACTATTAGGTCCAGTCATGGACAACTCTGGGGTTGCAGGGCTCATCTCGCTTTACTGGCCAAGGGAGCCAGCCTACAGCTTCTGGGTCATGTGGCCAGCACGACTAAGCCACTAAGCATGAGCAGCGCACGGAAACGCCATTTACCTTCCCACCGGAGTGGTACCTATTTATCTTTGACATGCTTTCAAACTGCTAGGTTGGCAGGAGCAGGAACCAAGCAATGGGAGCTCACCCCGTCATGAGGATTCGAACTGCCGACCTTCTGATTGGCAAGTCCTAGGCTCTATGGTTTAACCCACAGCGTCACCTGAATTACGTAGTGTCTAAACAAGCATATGACTTTCCTTTCTTGTAAAACTATCTAGAATGTTTGTTTGATTGATGAGAATGTCATCATTGGTCATTAGTTTGATACCACATGCTTTCTTTCTCCAATCCTATGTACTAATAGTGACTCATGTAGACAAAAGTGCACTGTCCGTGCACAAGAATGAAGTAGCAGCAGACTTGCGGGATCTCTAAAGTTTACAGGGGAGGAAGGGGGGAAAAACTTTTGGGGTAGCAAAGCTTAAAAAAATCAAACTATAAAACAGCCCAATGAGGACTACGGTTTGGGGAGATGCATTTAAAGGTGAACGCACCAAATTCACACTTTCTGAAACAAGAGGTTTTCCCTTTTCTCTGTCTTGAAACTTCCATCATTCATCTTCAGTGGATGCCCCAGGTTCTAGTCTTATGAGTGAAGGAGAAACCCTTTTCCTTTTTACACTTTCCCCACATTTTGCACTTTGTTTAGGGCCCCATACCCTGCCAGCAAAACCTTAAATTTGGCCTGGTAACATTTTGGTAGCCTCACAACTGGTTTTGTGTGTTGACAGAAAGCCACCCAGGCTACATGCCATGCAGCTGCATTCTATACTAGCTGCAGCTTCCAGATCAAATGCAAGGGCAGCCCCACACAGAGCACATTGCAATAATCAAATCATGACCTTTCCAATGCATGATCCTCTTGAGCCAAACTACCCCTGTCCGGGAATGGCTGCATCTATCACACCAACTTGAGAGTGGTAAAAAGCACTCCTAATCACCAAGGCCAGTGAATTACCATGATGGATCAATGAGTATTCCCAGACTCCTGAGACCCAATGATAGATCAAGGAGTACCTGTTCAGAGGAAGTGCAACGCCATCCAAAACTGACCTATAAGAGACCTATCTCCCAGACCATAGAACCACCCACAGGTCCACCATCTTACTAGGATTCAGCTTCAGTTTACTGGCCCTTATCTAGGTCAACACTGCCTCTTGACATCACCCTTTCCTTTTACTATATATTTCCCTTTGAGGAAGCTAAAATGGTAGTTGTGCATATTTACAGCTGCGTATTATAGTACTGTGTGCACAAAAATTAAAGAAGTGTCCCTGTATAATGCAGTAACCATTTTGCTTGAGGCACCACCACCCCAACACTAACATGGGTGGGAACCAGCACTTGATAAATGTTGTTTATCGGGGTCAGAAATGAAGCATGGGCATATCCAACTCTTCAAACAAGCACTGTAATGACTTGCTCCCAGTGTTCTGGGTGACACTGCCCTTTATTTCACGTCAGCTAATCTGCACACACTGTCCTTCCAACATTATCCTAAACTATTCTGCCAATCCAAACAATCCATTTGCCATGGTTTGCAGCATCAAAATTCTTGAGTCTTCAAAACAAGTTGTTTGCATTAGCAGGAAGAGTTATGGAAGCAAGAGGCTGTGTATTGTATTTCTGTCTCACAAGCAGGTGCCCTGAGAAGCATCTATTTGTAGCAACACAATCCAGATGCCATGGCAATGCTTCTTTACATGGGCAATTGTGTACATTCCCGTGAGTTTACTCTCACCCCCAGGAGGGGTCACCTCGCAAAGTTTTCTTGTCCTGGACGGGCTCCTCGATGCTAAGAAACTCATAACTAATTACTATGACTTCAATTCTTAACTGGACCAGCTGTGTCAAAGCAAGGAAGCCACAGTTCCCAAGTGTTGTAGGATCTATAATTTATCTTCCCTATAAAAAAGTCAATATTGGACAAAAGAATGACATTTTAAAAAATCATAAAATAAGTAGTGTGGTATTTACCCAACACGGTCTTTTCTTCTCATAGTTTTATATCACATGTTGAGCTCTGTTTATACACCTCTTATGCTTTTTGTGTGCGTGAGAGTCGGATTATTCTCTTCTCACTTTGGAAGACTTCTGGGCTAGAGATGAAACAAGACCACTGAGAAAAGAATGTGCCTACGAGAGAGCCTCTGAAGACACTGAATTTTTAATGCCGTAAAATGGGTTAGGAATCTAATTGTAATTTTTCTTAATTTTAAAATAGTGTTCTTAAGACACCCTGGTTGCTCAGGTTTGGGAGAAGGAATAATGAAAGTGTTTATTTCTTTATGTGCACACTCAGTGGCACTGTTTTTGTTTGCATATGGAAAGCCAAGTCTCGCAGCAACAACAGCGTCAGATGAAATAAGGAGAGCTCTTTTAATATTAGAATAGCAGCAGAAGTGAACTCTTCATCAAAGATTTAGGGACTGGTCCTGCAGCCTTTTTTCGCAAGAAGAGTTTTTTGTTCTCTTAGAATTGTTTTAGGTCTTACAGCCCATATTCAGATGTGATGCTCTTACCCTGGAAAGGGGTAACTCTGCAAGCATTTGGGTTTATTTAATTTATCTTTATCAGACCAAGAGATCCACCCATTCTACCTTAATCCAGTATCCCATTTCCTATGGTGACCAGTCAGATTCCTTTGAGAAGCCCACCAGGAACTGAAACATTGTTATGGAAAATCCAAATTGGCTTTTGCTTTGGGGGAAAATAATATAAAACAAGACTATTTAAGTATCATAATTGAATTTTGAAAAAGATCCCAGTCAAATAAAGTTTGATCATCTTTACTATGAATTTGGAAAGTAGGAGATGGTTGTAACCCAATGAACATAGGAGGCAAATAATTATTTTAAAGCCTTAAGCTTTCCTAAGAAGCGGAAGAGAGTTACATATAGTGTCAGTATATGGTTTTGCTATTATGCGGCACTGGATTTGGCCATACCTGAGCAGAATAAATAATGTCTTGTTCTAGCTCAGTTCCTTTTGCAGACATAGAATAAAATTATTTTTAGTTTCCTCTAAGCCCTCCATGACAGGGGACAAGAATAATATGTTAACAATGTACATGGGACAATGCTGTGGCAAGGAGAGAATCAAGGTTCATACCAAAACCAGCACCCTAAATCTTAGTGTCAATTCAGTTTAATTGGGTTGAAGATTATGCTAGATGTTACTCGGCATCATCCCTGGAACTCTCTTTTTCTCTCAGGGTATTATTTTTGTTCCTAGATTGTGTGGTATTTTAATGGCCTGTTGCATTAATAATAATAATAATAATAATAATAATAATAATAATAATAATAATAATAATTTATTATTTGTACCCCGCCCATCTGGCTGGGTTTCCCCAGCCACTCTGGGCGGCTTCCATAGAAACCAGAAAACACTAAAATATCATACATTAAAAATAATACATTATTATTTTATTTGTCTTACCTATAAGACAAATGCAAAAGAGTGTTTCGTTTTTTAAAAATAAAAAAATGAATAAAACACATGGAGTTTGGAATCATTATCAACACTACAGGACCCCTGTGGAAATTGCTGAGAACTTACTTTCCTAATTTGATAGCTAAAAACCTCCTTTTTCTGACACACATTAAGGTTTTTGATTGATACCTTTTTATGGTTACTGGGTGATCATCTCTTTGTCAGTTGGTGAAAGCAAATGCAATCCGCTAACAACCGTGAATCAATACGGTGGTCAGTATTCACACGTGTATTGCCGAGAGTTTCTGATATTCGTTGCTACCCTAACCTGCTTTCCTGTTCTTTCCTAGGCACTGCAAGTGACCTCTGTAAACATACAAATTTCAGTTCACTTCCCTGCAGATTCAAGAGTGTGAGTCAGTGCCCTGAGGGAATAATGAGGAATTCATTGCTGTTGCTACAAAGAATGAAGTAGGAGAAACAATGCACATTTTCTCCTCAGAATGAGAGGAACAAATAGACAAGAAGAGTACCAGACTTGAAGATCATGGAATTGTAGTGGTAGTTAATTTGTAGTAGCTAATTTGAAAATGAGATCAGGGACTGCCTTCTGGCTAGCGTGGAGTGGACCAGAATGAGACACCCACATAAATAATGGAGCGATGTGAGTGTGTATGTGTAAAAGGGGGGGGGGGGAGAGCACTTTGTGAAAACTATTTCCCTGCATCTGCCATGTCAGACCCTAGAATTGATTGTGACCTGGTTCACAAAGTCGTATGGCTGCATGGAGGTTTTGGCAGCGAAAACTATGGGCAATTATCCTGGTTCCCATTCACTACAGAATGCTTGAATACTCAAACTGGGAGGAGGTTGAGAGTGCACATGCCAGCTCTAACCTCAAGGCCCCTGAATGCAGCACCCTCAACCTTCCCATATGGACCAAGAAGGACTGAAGGGAGCTTTTAAGCATATTCATTTGAATGTGCTTAGAAGCCGACATGCAGTTGGAAGGCAAGTAGAACTGGGCAGACATACCACAAGGTCCCTGGAACATGGAAGATTTAAGTTTAAGAGAATGCTGCCAACATGTTGCACCTCTGACATGACAGTTAATTTAATAAATATTAGTTAATTTAATAAATAATAATAATAATAATAATAATAATAATAATAATAATAATATATAGACTGCTTTGTCATGAATTCTACTCATATTGATCCAGACCAGATTCCAAAGCATAGTTAGCAGAGTAAAAACTTAAAACAGGTTGCATAGACCAGAGGAAATTAATATTTCATCCAGCAGAGCTTTACTGTGACTTTAGGAAAATGAGCAGAATGGTCACAAATCCAATACATTGAGGATTTGCACTGTCCATAAGAAATCCAGTTGCAGCAGACTTAACTTAAACTTACAATAACTTATCATAAGACTAAAACCTGAACACTAAGCATACTATATACAGAACACCACACCAGAAGGAAAGAGAGATAGAAAGTGAAACCCAGGCTCCTTCTGGCCTTATTCTTATAGTCAGCATGACCTTGACAGAAAGAGATAACAGGACCAGTGTAAGACAGCTGTACTCAACTTTTCTGAAGGAATAACCCAAACATAATGAACCTTCTGTCCCTTTCTAGGCAGAATAGAAACTTAAGTGTCAGCTAGAAACTTCCAGCTTGCACCAGTTTCTTTCACACAGATAAGCTTGAAATGTTGGAGACTTCAGAATGCAGACCAGAATGGAAAAAATCCAGGCAGCAATATTTTAAAACAAAAGTTTTATTGACTTTGGTTTATTTGTCAGACAAGCAAAGCAAAGTGGGTACATTCAGCAAAAATGAGAGAATGCCCCCTGTCAATCAGATGCAGGCATCTTTTATACCTTTTGGCAAAAGCATAGTTCAGCCCCTCAACCCACCCCCCAAACATTCCCCTTTATGCATATTCATTAAAAGCTCTACCAATAGGAAAATTGGTGGCGGCCTTTGGTTCAAAGCTGCGTTATCCACTAGGTGGTGCTGTAAGCTCATAAACTCTCTGACCCACTTACAGTTCCGAGTAAAACCACATCTGACCATCTGTGTTCTCACCGTTAGTCTTGTGGTGAGCTACATCTTCCTGTTGTTCGCTCTCTTCTCGGTCTGTTTACTGGAACTGGGTCAGCAGCTAGAGCAGGTGTGAAGTGCTCTGACCACACTTGCTGCATTTACAAAAATGCTGTGTGCAGGCAGAGGAGAGAAATAGTTTTTGGCTTTTAGCTTGCTTCTTATAAAATGGCTTCAGTCTGGCTCTCCAAAGTGGACCCAGGTGGACCCTTGGTCCTCACTCCTTCAACAGAACCCTATTGAATTAATTAGAATAGGAAAGATCTCTACACATCAGATCAATACTTTCTGTACCAAGAAATGCAAACTGACATGCTTCCACACAGGCCATTTACTTTTTATGGGGCATCTGAATAATCTCATGATTAAAAAAAAACCACATTATTTCGCCTTTCAGCTTCCATTTTACCTGAAAGTCAGAAAATTCAACTTCTCCAAGTGTCCAATTTCTCCACGTGTAGATGCCCTATCATGCAGCTGATCCACATGTGGGGGCAGTTAAGGTCTGTATAGATTGCTCAACTCATTTCTTTTTCTATGACCTATATTGCCTCTCTAGGAATCAACTTTATAGCTTTAACCCTTCATTTTCCAAACAGCATTGCCTTAATATCCATTTTTCTCCCCCTTCCTTACACCCCCTCCCACTCAATTATAGTGGGAAGCAGTGGCGTAGCGTGGGGGTGCAGGGGGGGCCGGCCGCACCGAGCGCAACATCTGGGGGTTAGGGTTAGGGGGCGCAAATCCACGGGTTAGGGGGCACAAATCCATGGGTTAGGGGGCGCAAATTACTTGCCCCGGGTGCTGACAACCCACGCTACGCCACTGGTGGGAAGACAGTCATGACTGCGAACACCTAGAAAGTGAAGTTTTGTGTGTGTGTGTGTGTGTGTGTGTGTGTGTGTGTGTGTGTTATGGTCATGGCATCAAAGTGAGGAGAACCAAGAAGGGAAAGCAAAGGAACAAATGAGAGAAAAGATTGGGGAGCATTTATCTTGTCAGTAGAAATGACTGGATTTATTTTGTGATTTTTTTTATCATTGCTTCTTTTTTAAAAAAAATCCCCAATAGGGTGCTTTCCCAGGAGTTCTGAAAAGACTTTTTCACATATGTGATCTTATTAATAGTTCCATGCAAGAAAAGACATTAGGTTCATAGTCAAGACAGTTTCCTTCATACGTTTGCTTAGATTCAGAAATGACATAAGCCTTATGAATAATGTAGTGTGTGCATATTGTCATCTTTGGATAATATCATCAAATACACCAAGAATCCCTCTAAATTATTGTTCACTCAAATACCTCCCTCAGTCATGAGGCTGAATTAAATTGAAAGCACACAGCCAGGATCCAAACAAGGGTAAATTTAACAGCAGTCATAAACTCTGCTGAAATCTGGAATAATTGTATACCCATTATTAAACTGGCCCAGAGTCCCCATTTACAGAAACCGGGGGTCTTTCTGATCATGGAGTTTAGACCAGTCATCTGCTTAATCTGGTCTTAATCAATGTGGACTTTTTATTGTTACTTTTTAGAATCAAGATAATATTTGATCTGTGGGCAAGGAAAATGTGCTATAAATGCAGGGTTTTTCCTCTGTGTGCTCCATGGAAAATATACTATTATAGAAGGTCTTTTTAAATAAATAAAAATTAGTACTCATAACACAGTGCAAAACAAAAAACCTCACTCTGTGGAATATATGGAAATTTAAAAAAACATGTTATCTCTTCCTTTTCTAAAAAAAAAACAGGTAATGGAGACAATTTACAATACAAAAACCAGGACCGTGGAGAAGAGTTGCTGGGGTATACGATGATCCAGTCTGTTATTATTGCAGGACAGTTTCCAATAGGACATACCTTGGATCCTGTCAAACCTGGGAAATATTCTGACGCTGTGGTTCATAAAGACTTATGACCATTTCATCTCTTGTTTGCCAATGTCTGTGGAAGTGTTTATCTAAATGGCTCAACATTTGCTCAAATCAGCAGCATCCCCATCATCCTCATCACCACCATTATTAAATTGTTTTCTTCACTACTCTTCGCCATGAGGTCTTAGAGCAGGTTATCAGCTTAACAACTTTTTGGGGAAATCATAAAAGCTCAACAACTTCAATCCTAAAAAAGGTCAACAACTTTGGTCGGCCCTTTGATCGGCCCTCACAGCCCTCCACTTCATCAAATCAGGCCCTCTTTGAAAAAAGTTTGGATACCACTGGTTACTCCACAAACCTCTGAATGCAGAGGAATTAGCATGTGGGCACCTCCCTAAATTTAATCCCAAAGAGAGTCTGTAAGGAAGGAGGCAGTGTTTCAGATATTAGGAGCCTAAATAGTTTATGGCTTTAAATTCTTGAATTGGGTCCAGAAATGTTCTAGTAACCAATTGATGTTAAATTGGAAGTGTCTCCTTGACTTCAGCTTATCATGTTACATTATTTTTGCTTGCTGAAATAAAATATATTGCACAACCACCCCTCCCACAGCAGCAGCGGCAAGACACACACTGACTAAACAATACAGAAGACCTCTCCCCATATCAACCTGTCTGTACTTTAAGATCAACATAATGGGCTCTTTTATTGTTTCACTATTAGGGACATAATGCAGAATAGACGTTAAACAGTTGAGCTGTTCAGGTTTGTATGAGTGGCTGTTTTTTTTTTTTTAAAGGTTTCTTTTTAAATTTATTTATTTAAATAATAGAGCAAAAATAGAACATCAACAGAAAAAAATGAAATGAAATTGGGGGGGGGGGACACAGTTCAAAAACATTGAAAACAAATATACTTGTTGTATAGTACTCCCCCCACCCACCAGCAGCTTCCCTCCGCTACAATTCGACTTCTTTAAATCACTATCTCCACATTTATCCTTGCATTCTCCAAATGGATCGGTATATGTACTTCTTTTATTGTATGAGTAGCTGTTTTAGTTTCCAGTCCACTGTATTTAGTTGCTACCATTTGCTACTGTTTTTATGAATCTCATATATATATATATATATGAGATGCAGGTTTTGGTGTCCTCGGGTGTCTTCCCGTGTAAAAGTTGGGGTGTCTAGGCGACGTTTCGACGAGGTCTCACTCGTCATCTTCAGGCTGGTGCTTTCGGCTTCTTGTTACTGGAACAGAGCGGGATCTCAATGTTTGAGTTCCTATAAATACTGTAGAGGGGGTGTGGTGTCTAGCCTCCAATGTTCTGGGCAGAGAGGAAGTTCCCAGGCTAGTGTGCCTTTTCTTCTTTTGTTCCTTAATTACTTGAGAGATACCTTGAGTGATTTCTTGAGTGATATCCTGAGTACCACTTAGGTGGGTCATTAGGTGTGGATTAGTTGCTAAAGTCTTTGTGTCTTGACCTCTTGAACTTTGTGAAGAGTTTTCCTGAGAAGATGGCTGTATTGCACTTAGTTGTGCTTTGGCTTGGCTTCGTGTATAGGGGCGAGCTGTGGTTTTGTGGCTTGTGTCAGCCAGATCTGTGTAGGGATTGCAGGGGGGTGCAGCATCCGGAGGTGCCACCATGGATTGGCTACTGGATGGTGTCAGTAATTCATCTGTGGAGAGGGTCTGGGTTTGGGTCTGGTGTGGTTGATTGGTGTTGGCGTTCTGTGTGCCTCTGGATCTGGTGTCAGTTTTTGTGGGGAGGGCTAATTTCCAGATGTCTGGCAAGCGGGATGTGTCGTCACGCTTGTTCATGTTGTGAGGGTGTTTCTCTATCTCGATGGCTTCCATGATTATTCTCTTGTGGTGATGTTCCGTGTTAAAGAGCAAGTAGCCAATCCATGGTGGCACCTCCGGATGCTGCACCCCCCTGCAATCCCTACACAGATCTGGCTGACACAAGCCACAAAACCACAGCTCGCCCCTATACACGAAGCCAAGCCAAAGCACAACTAAGTGCAATACAGCCATCTTCTCAGGAAAACTCTTCACAAAGTTCAAGAGGTCAAGACACAAAGACTTTAGCAACTAATCCACACCTAATGACCCACCTAAGTGGTACTCAGGATATCACTCAAGAAATCACTCAAGGTATCTCTCAAGTAATTAAGGAACAAAAGAAGAAAAGGCACACTAGCCTGGGAACTTCCTCTCTGCCCAGAACATTGGAGGCTAGACACCACACCCCCTCTACAGTATTTATAGGAACTCAAACATTGAGATCCCGCTCTGTTCCAGTAACAAGAAGCCGAAAGCACCAGCCTGAAGATGACGAGTGAGACCTCGTCGAAACGTCGCCTAGACACCCCAACTTTTACACGGGAAGACACCCGAGGACACCAAAACCTGCATTCCTGTACCCGTGAAAATCTACGAAAGCATATATATGAGATTCATATATATATATATATATATATATATATATATATATATATGAGACACATATATATATATATGAGACTTATATACACACACACACATATACCCCCACTGGTGCTTGTTTATAATTTATTTTATGTTGTACCCCACTCTGGCATCAGTACAGAAGATGGGCACATTTACAAATCTTTTGAATAAATAAACTGGTGAATTTCATTAAACATTATATGGGAAATGGGGCAGAGCAGACTATACACAGAGATGCTGTTTTCTGCAGGAGGATTGTGTCTGCTGTAACTTTTAGATCTATCCATACATCTTCCCCACCTCCTACCCCCCCACATCCACGCTAAGGCCTTGCAGTGATTGGATAGGAGTTTCCTTTGTACAAAGTCCATGTGTGACTAGTAGGCTCACTTGCAAGCACCTGACATCACCTGCCAGCCTCTGGTCCCGCATCAATTCCACTGAAAGTGCAAGGGAGCCTGGCTTTTCCTTTGTGGAGGGATGAGGGTTGTCAGCCTTTCTTAGGATTCACTTTGCGGTCATCCTCGTTTCCGTGCAGAAGTATTCAGAGCTGCAAATCACATGCTCAAGCCAAACCCCAGCTAGCATTGCATGGGGCTTGCATAGGAGCAGTGTGTGACAGATTACGGACTACATATCAATTCATTTGTCAGCCGCTGATCTGAGCTTACACCAGTGGGGAAGGAAGAACAATTTGTGTCTCTCACAGTTTTTGTGATGCAGAACTGTTGGTACTAAGAAGCAGGATTAGAACATCGCCTCATTTCTCACACAGTGCAGAACACACTAACAGCTGGCGGTCACTAGAGATCTTAGTCAGATTCAAATCACTAACCTAAAAGGTGAAAGCCTCCACATCCCATTACCAAATCCTAATACATCCCATCCCCCGGTCAATTAAGGGTTGATCATTACGAATTCCATGTTGGGTTAATTAATTACTATATCTGAACTCTGCCGTAGGATTTATTAGATCATCAGGGGCCTGCAATTTATTTTATTTAGTGCTGCATGAAACGGTTCTTTTTAAAAAAAAAAAATCCCTAACTAAAAATTTTAAGAACGCCGTGTTTTTTTCCTATACACAAACTGCTATGTAGACATTACATATATTATTGAAGCAATCCTTTGGGATTGGCAGGAACAGCAAGGCAGCAAGCTAACAAGCTGGCCCAGAGGATAAAGTACATGTGGACCACCACAGATACAAGCAGCGTGAAAGCCAGAGGGCCTGCAGAAACTATTGCCATGTTAATGAACCTCCACATATAATGTGAAAAGGTTTGTTTATAGAAAGGTGCAGGATGGGAGGTTATTTTCAAATCCTCTTGGAACGAACCAGATTTGCTTTTCAAAATACACAAATATTAGAAAAAGAAGCTCAATGTCCAGGAGGTAAATCAATCTATCATTACCTACCCCAAGCTCCCATATTGCAGCTTGAGTAGAAAAATACTGCAAAGGACATTTGCCCCTAATGAGGGACCAGAAATTCTCCTCATCCGCAAAGCTCATTCCTGAAAGCTGTCCGGCATGCCATGACTTACCCCAGTAGCCAACGAAGAAAATAAGATCTACATTTGCTTAGGAGCACATGTGAAGTAGTAAATAATATAGCTTTTGAGTATGAGTAAACTGTATTTCTCTTACTTCTGAATAGCGATGGGGGAAATTGATTCAGTTTGCATTTAAAGGCAAATCGTTTATCAACTTTTAAGGCAAATCAAATTCACACTTACCAAAGCATTATGTGAATGGAAAACAGTTATCCTTTGACATTTACACTTTTCTGAATTTTGAAGTGCATAGAAAATTGTGCATAAAAAATGAATATATTTATGAACATAATATACAAACGTATTATCGGGGGGCTGCTTGCAAAAATGTGTACATTGATAAAAACTGCGTGCAATGTGTTTATGAGGTGAAATTCACACTAAAATCCTGATGTGTTTTCATAAGATTTTTTTTTAAATCCCAAATTGCTGAAAAAATGCAGAGAACTGAATTTCAGATTGGAAAAATGAGAAACTAGGAGAACAGAAATTGACAGATCTTTCCATCCCTACTGCTCAGTGACCATTGCTTTCAAACCCCTCCTTATCTGGCCTTAGGTAATCCAGTAACAGGACATGGATCCAAGACATGTTTGATCACCACCCAACACTTTCTATTTTACACCCAAATGACAGAAAAAACCATGCAGAACTACTCCCAAATCAGTGCGTCCAGAGTTACTACATGAACAACAGATATCTGACAAAGGAAACTGCTTTACCCAGTCACACCCTCGGTCCATCTAGTTCAGCATTGTCAACGCTGACTGGCAGTAGCTCTCTCACGCTTCTCTCTTTCCCATCCCTAGCTGGGGATGCCAAGAATTGCACCTGAGACCTTGTGCAATCGTGCAGAGCATATGCTCCACCACTGAGCTATGGCCCTTCCAGCACAGAGAAATCCCATACACATCTAAAGTGACTATTGGATGGATGGTGCTGTTTTTGTGCTTTATAGTTTTTCTCGGGTTTTATTGTACTGTTTTTATTCTTTTTAAACTGTACACTGCCCTCGGAGCTTTTGGAGACGCGTGGTTCATAAATCTGCAAAACAAAGGAAGAACCAGTCCAGATCAAAATGCTTGACTTCTAAATCAAGCTGGATTCCCAGCGCTTTCTCCTTGTGGAAGGAGAATTCTGGCATAGAAGGGGCCAATGCCTGCTGTTGCTGCAGCCCCAGTTGCCGTGCCAACACGAGCAAATGAGGTGCCTCCTTACACAGGTGCTGGCAAAGATCCATAAAGCCTTCGAACATTTCTGAAGGTCTGGCCCTTTAGAGTGTAATATTCCTAACCCCATTAACATACATGGTGATGATTCTGTTGACTTTTGTGAAAATCTGCATTTTCAACATGCCGCCCTCTGACTCTTGCTCTGACTCATACTGCATGTGGCTTGAGTATTGCAACCTTACAGTTTCAATATATCCAAATCTGAATGCTACAAAAAACACAACTGTGTAAACTAGCTCACTTTCATTTCTGCCATTTGAAATTTATGCCACGACCTCCAGGGAATTAAGCTGGCTTAAATACAAGTTGTAATAGTTTGAGGATCCCGAAGCTCCATATAAACAGCAAGAAAAATGTTTTCAGTTCTATGGGCCATGGCTAATACTGCCTCTACTGAACATATTTGGACTAAAATGGTTTCCAAGTTTACTCCAAGGGCAAAATTTAGATCTTTTGTTTTAATTTTGGCTCTTTAGGGCTTATCAAAGATGCATATTGATTTTTGTCAGCAGTCCAAGGCACTTTGTGCTATCTTCATCGATGCCAACTTTTGGCAAGGCATATAATTCTGGAATAAAAAAAATGGGTGTGACAATATAAAAACACAGTCCAAATTTGATTAAAGCAGCAAACAGTTGCAAAGATGATGAGGCCAATTTGCAAAGTGCTTGGAGCAGCAGCAGTGAGAGTGCTTTGCCTTATTAATCTGTGAATATTAATGCAGCTGCCCATAACAGATGACAATGCATTTTTTCATTTTCTAAAGGTGAGTTGGGGGGATCCCAGACCTGAAAAATTACAGGAAATGTCAATTTGTTGTACCTCTAAAAGGCATACTGAGGGATTAGGGGATATTATTTTAAGAGAAAACCAACATTTGTCCTCCTTGAAAGAAAATGGCAAGGAAGTAAGACTAAAGTCATGAAGTGCCAGCCTAGAACTGCTTGTTGTTTCAGCAGGTAATTGCTACCAATTCCCAGCATCCTTAACAAACTATCGTTCCCAATATTCCTTGTCAGGAGTCATGGACTTTAAATGGATTGGCGGTGCAGTGATACTTTGACACACTTATACTGTAACAAGGGATAGGAACAGATGCCTCATCACATGGGATGGAAAACAACCACCAAACCTCCCCAAAACACATTCTTCCAGCATTTCAGGCAGTTACTCACCATAAATGTTTAAGGATAAACATCACATGGTTCCACAGAGCCAGCTTGAATGACAGGGTTATCAGTGTAGTCATTTTATAGATCAGAGGTGAGGAAACTGAGGCCCTCCGGATGTTTTTGAACTCCCGGCAGCCCCAGCCACAAGTTCCCCACTCCTGTTATGGATGGACAAGGGACAAGGAATATAGCACTATGGCCAAGGGCCTCCAGCATGTTTTTCGGTGGGTAGGAATTTTATCAAAGATATCCCATAATACAAGTGTATCACCCTCTGTGGTATCACATACTAATGTTCCAGTATTCTAAGTTGGATAAGTTCATCATAATGCAGAAGGCTGGTTACAGTTATCATCTGAACATTGCTACCCACTGATGGGAGTTTTCTATACTTTGGAAGCTGTCACTGGTGAGCTTTATTCTAGTAGGCAACCCTGGGAGAAAACCATCACCTCCCCTTTCCTCCCAGATGTACTTCTGGCTGTGTGAAATCCACTCTGGCCATTTCCTTATTTATCAACAGCTGAATTCATCCATAGTGTACTAGCTGAATCTTTGTTCTCCCATCTGCCCTGTTACATGTCTACTTGAATCTTTCCATACAGCACTGAGACGTCTCAGAGTCCCCCAGGATGACATCAGAACTGAAATCTTTCAGTCTTAGTGATGAACTTGAAGTAAATGGGCCAAAGACTGAACAGTAGAATCCTATGCATATATACTTAGAACTAAGCTGCTACATGGGCTTACTCCCAAGTAATTGTGCATAAGATTTAAGCCTTAAACCAGATAAGTACCTGAAAAGTTCTAGGACATATCTAAACCTCATGTGATTTAGCAGCATCTTGTGAAATAACAAAACTGAGATAGAAATATGGGCAGGAGCCAATTCAAATTAATAACGTGACCCCCTTGACCTCCCAGTGGCTTTTGATACCATTGACCACAGTATCTTTCTGGAGTGGCTCAGGGAGGTGTGCTTCAGTGGTTCTGCTCTTACCTCCAGGGTTATTTCCAGAAAGTAACCATGGAGAGTCACTATTCAACACCATGAAAGCTTTCCTGTGCTATCCTTCAGGGTTCCAACTTGTCCTGCATTTTATTTAACAACTATATGAAGGCTTAAGCAGTATGTGGACTGAGAACTCCCAGAAGTGCAAGCTGGATTTTGAAGGGGCAGAGGAACCAGAGACCAAATTGCAAACATGCGCTGGATTATGGAGAAAGCTAGAGAGTTCCAGAAAGACATCTACTTCTGCTTCACTGACTATGCAAAAGCCTTTGACTGTGTTGATCACAACAAACTATGGCAAGTTCTTAAAGAAATGGGAGTGCCTGATCACCTCATCTGTCTCCTGAGAAATCTCTATGTGGGACGAGAAGCTACAGTTAGAACTGGATATGGAACAACTGACTGGTTCAAAATTGGAAAGGAGTACAGCAAGGCTGTATATTGTCTCCCTGCTTATTTAACTTATATGCAGAATTCATCATGCGAAAGGCTGGGCTGGATGAATCCCAAGCCGGAATTAAGATCGCCGGAAGAAATATCAGCAATCTCAGATATGCAGATGACACAACCTTGATGGCTGAAAGTGAGGAGGAATTAAAGAACCTTTTAATGAGGGTGAAAGAGGAGAGCGCAAAATATGGTCTGAAGCTCAACATCAAAAAAACGAAGATCATGGCCACTGAGCCCATCACCTCCTGGCAAATAGAAGGGGAAGAAATGGAGGCAGTGAGAGATTTTACTTTCTTGGGCTCCATGATCACTGCAGATGGTGACAACAGTCACGAAATTAAAAGACGCCTGCTCCTTGGGAGAAAGGCGATGGCAAACCTAGACAGCATCTTAAAAAGCAGAGACATCACCTTGCCAACAAAGGTCCGTATAGTTAAAGCCATGGTTTTCCCAGTAGTGATGTATGGAAGTGAGAGCTGGACCATAAAGAAGGCTGATCGCCGAAGAATTGATGCTTTTGAATTATGGTGCTGGAGGAGACTCTTGATAGTCCCATGGACTGCAAAAAGATCCATTCTTAAGGAAATCAGCCCTGAGTGCTCACTGGAAGGACAGATCGTGAAGCTGAGGCTCCAATACTTTGGCCACCTCATGAGAAGAGAAGACTCCCTGGAAAAGACCCTGGTGTTGGGAAAGATGGAGGGCACAAGGAGAAGGGGACGACAGAGGACGAGATGGTTGGACAGTGTTCTCGATGCTACAAACATGAGTCTGACCAAACTGCGGGAGGAAGTGGAAGACAGGAGTGCCTGGCGTGTTCTGGTCCATGGGATCACGAAGAGTCGGACACGACTAAACGACTAAACAACAGCAACAACATATGAAGCCACAGGCATCAGTTATCAGGAGTTTTGGACTGACGTGTTACCAGTATGCAGGTGACACCAAGTCCTAACTCTCAATTCTTTCTGTATCAGGAGAGGTGGCTGAGGTGCTAGACAGGTCTTTGGAGGCAGTTACAGACTGGATGTTGACCATAAAATTTGAAGGTGAATCCTGAAAAGACAGAGGTAACACATGTTCCAAGTTCTTGAGTCGAAGAAATGTGAATATGGTTTGTTCTGGAAGGAGCAGGTCTGTAGTTTGGGGGCATTCCTGGATCCAACATTGGCTTGGAGTGTCTATTTCTTGCTCTGGCTAGTTCACCAGCTATAGCTCCTTTTGGACAGAGGTGCTCCAAACTCTGGTAACTTGCAGATTGAATTATTGCAATGTGCTCTATCTGGTGCTGCCTTTGAAGACAATACAGAAGCTTCAACTGCTCCAAAATGCAGAAGCCAGATGACTGGGTGGTGTTCCCTTTAGAACTCATATAACAACAAGATAGTTTCCTGGTTTCTTTATAGGCCAACAGAGGATGCCCACATTTGTGCTGAAAGTCCTAAATGACTTTTGTGCCAAATATCTGAAAGACTGCCTCCATCCCGCCTCCATCCCTACAGACCCTCTTGGGTGCTAAGATCAGCGGAGAAGGTCCATCCTCTTGGTAGGTCCATCACCTTCTTAAGTTTGGGAGGTGGCCCATTATTTATGGCAGCCCATACACTGGGAAATTGCCTCCTCACAGTGGAGCATTTGGCACCTTTACTGTATTGCTTCAGGAGTATGCTGAAGACTCACCACTTTACCCTGTCCTTTGACATATCAGATGTGTTTTCAGGACTGTAATTTGTTTCAAATGTTTTTAATATTGAATTTTAAATTCTTGTAACCCACCCTGGGTCTTGCTGGTGAAGGGCAGAATAAACTGAATCATCATCATCACCATCCATCACTGTTAAAACTTCAGCTGAGCCATCAGTCCAGGTCCAAATGCAAGGAGGCTAAGCACTTTCTAATAGCTTCCTCTTTTATCTGGCTGCAGTAGTGAGGTGCCAGAGAGATGCCCAGGAATAGCAGCAGCTGGCATTGTGTGTTTGGTTCCCCTCAATAAGCTGCCCCTCATCCCATTCTCCCAAGAGCAAACGTCACTTTTGCCTCATGGGCAGAATAGCTCTTGAGTGGAAGGAACTGCCTCAGGCTTAGCACAAGAGTGGTTTTTGTTTTTTTCATTTAACAAACTTCCAGCCTCAATTTTTTGTAGCCAACTTCCAATTTAATGTAAGCCACAGCATTTTAAATGCAGCAAAATTCATAGCAATTCATTTTCATGCAGCTTCGCACAACACTTTGCATGGGCAATGAATCACAGCCATTCTGCAAAATTAAAATACTTTGCTAACTCTTAAATCTGCTACCGAGGACATATTTCAAAACAATTTTGGCATTAATAAGCTGGGCAGCCTGTTTTGTCAAATTGTTCTGGCACTGACAATGCAGACTGACTGATATCTTGAATGACCCTGGCACTAGAAAACCAGGCTGGCTGGGATTTCACTTCACCCTGGCACCAACAGTCTGGAAGTGGAACTGGTTTTTTCAGATTAATGAGTACCCTAAAAACTGTATAAAATTGGAAAAGGAAAAAGTGCTTTCAAAAAGGGAGAAACTACTTGCTGCCTTCCCACTGGCCATTTGCCCCTTCATCTTCTCCACACAACTCTTATCTGCTTTCCAGAGGTTCACTCTGGAAGTCTTCTGTTTAATCCTGTTCTTATTTCAGGAGAGTTTGTATTTTGTCAGGCGTGTCTTGCTGTAAGATTTATAAAGCAGCTGTCTTTATTGTGCTAATGTGCAACAACAGCATTGGTTAAATGCTAATCTTAGGAAGAAGCTACATAGTTAAACTAAGAGCCACATAGTAGTGAGTTAAAAGCTTCCCACATAATAAAGGTGTACAGGAGCCTTTTCATATGTTATCAGAGTGGTGCGGAGGCAACTTCTGCATGACTGGATCACAAGCTGCTCTGGCAATATTTGTGGGGAGAGAGGACACCACATATGGATCAAATGAGACTGGCATGGTAGCTTTGTATTAGAGGGCCAAATTTCATATAATGTTAATCACATACCGGTAATTTGCCCTTGACTGCAGGATATTTCTTGCAAAAATAGCTAGACCCTACTGTGGGGTGTATGGGGACTAGGTCTTTATCACCCCCACCCCAGTCCCTGTTTATATTAGAGGCATTGTGTGATGGTGGAGGGGTGGAAGCTCCCATTTGGTCCATCACAATATTGGCCTTGTTGACTTGCAGTGCAGCCAGCACTGCTGCTGTCTTTCATCACCTCAGCCTTAGCATTCAGAATGCATTTTTGTAAAAAAAAAAAAAGGGGGGGGGAGGCAGCCAGTCAGAGAGAATGGCAGGACATGATATATGACAAGGCATGACATTACAATATCTGTATATGTGATGTACATTGTATGCAAGACATTGTGCCCCCATCACACACACACACACACACACACACACACACACCCCTGACCACAGTTCTCAAGAGGCACTGCAAAAATGGTACAAATTCTAGCTTCAAACTCCCAATATCTGAGAGGCGTTGCAAAAACGCTCATGGATAAAATGGTAGATCTGCACGTGCTTTGTCTCAGATTTCTGCTGAAAATAACAATTTTTGCACTGCGGGTCAGCTTATATCAGAGTCAGAACAAGGCGGTCCAGGGCTGTTAGTACCCATCTCAATATTATTTAAGGCAGAAAAGCGGCCTATTCTGGAAAGGGGCAGTCTAGATAAAAGTTGGAATTCACACCTTTGCAGGGTACCTAACTTAATACCAAATAAAACATTAAAGCCAGAACAAATCTATTTTGATATTAGCATACAAGAAAACCCTCATGGAGAGTGAAAGCAGTCCTTCTATCATTTTTATTTTACTTTTTTAAAAGGTATAACATTCATATAAAATGTCTTAGTCTTCATTTTAATGTGGAAGGAAGGATGCCAGTTATGCTGCCTTATAACAACCCAAGGGCCCCATATCTTTCTATACAAGTTTATGAGGGCCACATTTCCTTCTACACAACCTTCTGAGGGCCACGTGCCATTGGGGGCTGGAGCCAGAAACAAAAGGGGCAGCAGAATAATGTAAAAATTATCTTTGTACAGAAGGCTAGTTTCTACACACACTTTCACCCTCCTCTCTATTTTCATACGTTCTATCTTCTAATGTTAAAAGTCATAGATTCTCTCATTGTTGTTACTGTGCATTCTATGAAACAGGAAAAATAAATGAAGTAGTTAAAAGAGGAAGAAAAATGATCAAATGCTAATGAAATGGGTTCAAAACCAAATGGTTTTAAAAGGTCAAAATAGCTTTTCCCCATATATTCTTCCATAAAATATTTTCATATTTTGTGTGTGGGTTTTTGCATGCAGATCTTTGTGCGTAGAAAGATTTACCGTACTATTTTTCTAACAAGTTCTAGCCACGCTAGGTGATCTAAGCTCATGTTTACAGTGCATGCATGCAACTATTATGTGTTGAGACAGAAGGGTTTTATAGCCATTGGGAGTTGCCTCTGCAGTTACAATTCACAATACTATCTAGTGCTACTCTAGCCGTTTTCTTTTTTTAGGGGGAAAAAGTATGAACAGCAGCGGGAATCTTGTGCCAAAATAAAGCTTCATATATTTTAGTTCTTTCCTTTGTTTTGCCACATCCTCAGTGTCTGCTCCTCAACACAGGCAATCAGCTGGTTTTTGCCCAGTTTAACAGTTCATGAAACTAGTTGATCAAACAGTTCCATCCTCTTTCACATCCATATTTCCTCCTGCAATGCAAATACAAAAACCATTTGTAGGAGGAAACGGGTTAAAAGAAAAGAAAAAAAGTTATCAAATTTAAAAGGCTGGCTTTGCAAGGAAAAGCCCAAATAACTATACCTTTTAGACAGCTGGTATTTCCACCGCCAACACCACCCTCAAAAAAAATCACATTCCAGACACATTGCAGGTCCAAAGTGATTCTATGTTATTGCTAGTGTCAGAGGAAACAGTAGAGGAGAAAGATGGAGCTACAGAAGTAGTTAATTCTAGAGGAAATCATGGAGTCCAAAAACGACATGCTTTTTATGGGGAGTCACAAATTGGAAATGTAATCACTGTGGTTAAGGAGCTGCTACCTATGCTGTCAGTGCAAGCAGATCAATATTAGAAAATCTGCCCATATGGAAAAATGGACACTGAGTTCACAGAAAAATTTATTAGTCAAAACATCTACTCCAAGAGGCATAAAGCAGATTCCTTTTACTACTCAGTTATCAGAGACCCATAGATCTCAAAGTCAAGTCTCCCTAATGAGGTGCAAGCAGGGTAGGGACAATCTTCTCCCCATATCCTTCTAGATTTTTTTTAAAAAAAATTTGCATGCCTTGATTGTATGGAGTGATGGAGCTCCAACCCTTTCCCGTAATGACAGCTACAAAGTGAGACAACAGCTCAAGCCCTGAAGCCTTTGAGGAACCATGTTGCAATGAAAATATAACAATATGCTATATCTTTACTGGGAACCGTTGCCAATTGGAGGCATGTGGTCTGTATTGCCTGCATTGAAAGCATCTGGAGATCAGTGATAGTGTGGTGTTAATATGCCAAAAACTGGAAGGGGGCTGTTTCCCTTGAGTCAACTTGCCATACAACAAAAATGCATATGAATGGAAACTGGGCAATTTGGAAATCAGAGCCATTATTCTGGGGCAGAATCAATTTTCTTCTGGTACTTTCCCCTTCACAAATTGTATTTTTCTTTCTTGTTCCCCCCACAAATTATGCTATTCTAGTGCTTTGCAAGTACAAAACAGCAAAATATCACAAGGTTATAAAAATAATAAAGGTAGTGATTGACAGGCAAACACTACCCACAAATTCTGATGGGAATCTCAGTTACTTCATCATGAAATGGGGGGAAAGGAAATGCACCTAGAGAATTGGGGAAGATCAAACAATACAAGACAAAGGTGCTGTTAGCTGTGTGAATCCAAACCAACCAAAGCACAAACTGGAAAAAGTCTATATAGCAGAGAGAGGTTTTCTGTTTTCCAATTCCAAATAAAGAGAGAACATAAGATACAAAAGTAATATTAATTTTAATGCACATCTGCAAAAGATGGAATGTTTTTCTCCATCAGCTCACTATCAGAGATGAGCCCATGATGCCCTGGGCCCTAGACAGTGTTAGCAGAGATGTATCAGATCATCAGAGGATGAGATAGAGAGGCCATAGCTCAGTGGTAAAACACATGCTTGGCATGTAGAAGCTCCTAGGCTCAATCCCTGTCACTTCCCAGTAGGACTGGGAAAGACTCCCTATCTAAAACTCTAGACAGCCACTGCCAGTCAGTGCTGAGCTAGCGCTGCTCTATCTTACATGTGCCTTTTTGGTGCTGTCAGCCTCCTTTTGGAATAAGAACATGGGAACCAGCTGTATGTCATCTAGTCTGTATGCCAGCTGTATATCATCTACCTCTCCTCTTTGAACTGTATCCGAAAACTTTATTGACGGTTAACTTTTGTTTTGTATTTATGTATTTGTATTTTGTATTTATGCCTAGATTGGTGGGTTGTGTTTTTTGCAATACTGATTTTATTCTGTTTGCTGAATTGTTGGCTTTTGTTATTTTGCATTTACTGACATGTTCTGTACAGTATTTTGTATATTTGTATTTCCAGTGTTCTCTGTTTTGATTGTTTGCTGTAAGGTGTTTTGGGCACAACTCATGGAAAAACGGCATATAACGGCATATAACGAAATGCAGTCAGTCAGTCAGGTGAGTATATTTTGCATGTTAATGTTCAGCTTTTCTAATACAGTTAACAGTTATGGAATGGTTCTTTGGCTTTATGCATTTCATGTATCAACACTTCATTTTAATGCTGGTGCAGAAGAACTAATATTTTGTGAGGATTTCCTTACCAACTTCTATCACAAACATGGAATATTTGCTACACTATAATGAACGTTAGCAAGAACTGCTATTTAACAAGGATCAGGACACACCTTTTTGAAATGGTCTGGCTAATATTCAACTTCACTTTTTCCCCCAAAGAAGAATATACAAAACACACAGGGAATTTTGTGTTAGTGCCAGTGATTATATTACTTTCAAAAGAGAAATAAAAATCTCACCCTGAAGCTTCAAATTATTACAGAGAACAGCTAGAATTTATTATAGTGAAGAAGTACCACACAGAGAGCATTTGTGGCAGATTTTTGCCAGACTCCTTGCAGAGGCATGAACATTTTCATCTTGTATGTGTTTTTGAATTAGTTACAATTCTCTTTTAACTTTGAATTCATTTGTATGAAAATGTGTGTACATGTAAAAGGGTACTTGATTATCTATATACCCTTAAGTATCCCTTTGTACATTATGCTTAAACCGAAATGAGAAAGTAAGTAAATAACTAAATAATTTTTTTCTCATATCCACACTTGCACAACTTGTCTTTTTGGCAACAGGTGTTTCACGATCAAGGAATCAAAGCAAAATATTAGACAGGAGGAATTGGTGTGTGTATGAAAAATTAGTTTTGCTTCAGAAATGTAAATGTTGTTGCCTTCTCTCTCAGTGTGAACAATTGTATTCATGATTAACTTGGGACCAGGATACCTAGCGCATCTCCTTCTGTTATACAGGTCATGCCAGCCTTAAAGATCTTCCAAGAAGACCCTGAAGGTTGTTCCACAGCCAGGGATTGTCACTTGGTGACACCATAGAAATGGGCCTTCTGGAGACAAAACTGTAATGGTATCGAAATGTCTCTTAAAAACTTATTTGTTTGCCATAGTTTTCTGTACTCTGATCCCAAGACAGGGATGAAGGAGAAATTTGATTCAATTTGCATTTAAAGGTGAACCTACGTAACTTGCACTTTCTGAAACAATGCATGAACCAAAGCACAGCTATGCTTCAAAATGTGCATTTCTCCAAATTTTGCAATGCAGTTCTCCAGCTAAGTAATGTAAACAAAGGGACCACAAGAGTCATCTAGTCCAACCCCCTTCAATGCCGGAATCTTTGGCCCAACATGGGGCTCAAACCCACAACCCTGAGATTGTGGGTCTCATGCTCTACTGAAAACAATTGGTTTGCTAACATGTGTGCAATTAGGAAAAAGAATCCCTAGCTATATTGTTAACCTTTAATTCTAAAGCAGACCTAAAATGCATGTCAGCAGCTGCGAAAGAAGCAATTGTTTAATTACTTTAGCATTTTTATGCACAAGTATTCCCACACGCACATCTGTGTCTGAGCTTGGATGCACATTCCTCCCCCAGGACTAGTTCTATAGAATGTGGGGAGGGGGGGTCGCAGTTGATACTTTGCATGGAGAAGGTCTCACATTCAATGCCTGCCACCTCCAAAAGAAACTGTCAGGTCCAGGAGAGGCCTCTGCCTGAGACCTTGGAGATTCACTGCCAGTCAAAATAGATAGCACTGAAATAGATGAACCAATGGTCTTATTTAGTATAATAAGGCCGTTCCTTACACCTCTTGGGTCTCATTTGTGAAGTAAGGAATAAGGCCTCAAAGAGAAGGGTTGATGTATTATTAGAGAGACAATTGAGATGTCAAGCAAGTAGCCCTTCCAAATCTATATCGTCAAAAGAAATGAAGACGCTTAGGTGTTCATTATTTAGATGTGAAGCTGCAAAAGAGATGTCGCCCCTTCAGTAACAAACCTGTCTTTAAATTGCATCTAAGCCCAATCATCTCACACTCAAAGATCCCTCGCACCACCACAGGCTTCTTGATTCATTGAACTAACTTAAGAAGCAACACCAAGATGTAAATCAAGGTGGTCTTAATGGGTAGCCTCAGCAATGTTAAATCCACATCCACCCCAAATTTCCCCCCATTTCTTTGTCTCCAACACTACACTGAAAATGGGGCAAGGATTTCCAGCACGCTTATCTATTTTTTGCCTATTCCTGAAGATTAAAATTACCCATTTAATGGAACATTTTGCCGTTAACAATCGTCCCCGCCCCCCTTTTGCTAACCAATTGGACATGCTTGAGTTCACGCCGCCAGGGGTAAGTGTGACCATAAATCAATGAAGTTCTAGAAACCTTGATGCATGGCTACTGAAGGGAAGGCAGGGAAGCTGAGATAACACATGTATTAGTTTTAGTGACCACCGTGTTATCTTTATTGAAGAAAAGTTTTATTCCCCCAAGTTAGATTACTAATGAATGTGTAACAAAAGTTCTTTTTCTGTAAAAGGTGATAATTTTACACAGGGGATTTATCAGTCTTTTTCTCGGAAAGGCTGATACACTGGGAGTTCTTTAAAGGCCCGTTTAAAAAGAGAGAGAGAGAGAGTCTGTACTCCACATGTAGCTTTTATGACCTGTAAAGTAAAGGGACTCCACATGCTCTGAGGTTCAATTGAAATTATTGCTAGGAATGTAGGAATACAACAGTAGGACTGTATTCACCTCAAGAGTTGCATGCTTTGTTGATACAGCATGAGAAGAGACCATACAGATCAGAGCTCTAAGTTGGCTCTTGCTTTGTTCTCCTCTTTGTATTCTGCTTTTGTTTCTCGCTTTTGGCCTCTAGGAGGGTCACTCTGTACTCAACATAATCTGTTGCTGCAAAGCACTTTGTGGTCATTTCTACAAAGGTTTCTATGCGACGGTACAGATACGGCACCTAACAGTGGCACAAGGTTTAAACAATATAATCTTCCCAGCCCCCAATTCTTTCGCTCCATAGGGGAAAAAAGAAAGGGGGGAAGCAATGTCTTTGCTAACATTTACAATATTTGGGTCAATATTATGTCCATAAGGTTTTCGGTATCTTTGTATTTTTAGTACAGAAGTCCTTATGGCTATGGGGTGGGGTGCGGCGCTTCACTGTCTCATAGCTTTGCAATAATATTCAGTGGTACCCTCCAGAGGTTTTGGACTAGAACGCCCATCAACCTCAACCAGTATCACCAGTGAGCAAGGATGACAGAACTTGTAGTCCAACTACATCTGGAGGCTTCCATGTTGGCTGCTCCCAGATTAGACTGTTTAACATCACTGGCTCTCTATAAGTCGGTATGGCAGACAGCAACCATGGCAGACTGGGGTGTTGTATGGCAGTCTTCCCAATATGTGGCATATTCCAAGGAACAGGTATCTATCTACCTTTTGCCAGTTTGCTTCAGAGTGTGCGTTACTGTCAAGCCAGGAGTTCATGAAGCTGGCATTTCCCCTCTCTGCCCCATACTTGTGTCTCACCCTTCATTCAATGAGCTCCGTATGTATGTATTTATTTATTTAGCACAATACCTCAGCGTGTGTGTATGTGTGTGTGTGACCTTGGGTCTTTCCCTGTAGGGCGGGCAATAGTTTCTGTAATGCACTTCTGATTACTATTATTTAGAAGAAAAGGTATGAGCACACAAGTACAGAAATACCAGCACATGTGTCCAGAACAGAAAAGGGTAGTGTAGGGCTGGGGAGGAGCAACTGATGAGAGGGACAAAGCAACACAGCACAGATACATTTCCTCAAGCTCTGTCCACTGGTGCAGACAGCAAATTAAAATATCCCCAATCTCAGAGCAGTGCTTTATTGTCATGACAGGAGTAAGCAGGCAGGTATGGGTAGGCTAGCTGAGTGACAATTTGGAGATGGAGGGGAGTACACAGAACAAGAAGCGGAAGCCACAATTTGGTGAAGGCCACACATTTAGCTGGAAGTTTGAACCTGGATTTCTCACATCAGTAACCCAACATTTTAGTCACTGATCTATACTGGACATTTGATTTGGACCAGTACATTTGACATCTGTTGATGGGTGTACTCAACCAACCTTTTTTTCTCTCTCTCCCACTAACAGCTGATTGTTTCCCCATCACTTCTGTCGAATTCCATGTGGAACTGAGTCATGTGATGAATCCAACATATGTTGAGCTCCAGGGCCAACAAACGTTCAACAAACCTGACTTCTGGAGGTTGCTATATGTGTGTTGGCTGGGGATCTGGGCATGTGTTAGACCCTTCATTATGACACAGTTTCATATGGATCTCATCATGGGGTGACTGCAAGGGGGGGGGATCACATCAAGGGGATAAAAAAACACTTCCAAAGTCCATGTGCCAACTTTCCCTTTGTGGTTTTGCAGCACCCAAGAGTGTTCTGTGAATATTTTTACATACTGGTCATATATTTGTAGCATGTGAAAGGAATTCTGCTGTGGCAAAGCTGAGGAACGTAGAAGGAAAACTGGAGAGTCTGAGGAAGAATGGGGAAGGATTTTTGCTCTACTGCCCCCTGTTGCTGGTCTCAGAACTTGCTGCAATACCTGCTGTTCCAGAAGGTATCCTTCCATACTACTGCTATCTTCCTTACTGTAAAATTTCCTTTTTTATAAAATTGTAGCTCGTATCCTTTCTATTAACTGGTGTACTTCAAACAAATATTTTTAAAAAAACAAAACAAAGCAGGAGTTTGGGATCTCATTTCCTCAAGGACAACCTTGGGGGAGGGCAGAGGGAAAAGGGGGTGGGCAGTGGAAGTGACTCTTACTTTTGCATAGTAGACTACATTTTAACCATAGAAAGTCAGAGGGCACTGTGCACAGACACTCCTTTCTCCACCCTCAAGCCAGACAAGCAAGAGGCATTATCAAAGCATTATCATAATAATTTATATTGCACCTTCCAGACTGATAAACTTAATGACAACCTTTCCACCTGACACTATAGTTCTTCATAAACAGAGCATCTCAATTCTCTGTCCTGCCTTCTGCTTGCTATACTTTTGCTCTCCAGCTCCATCAACATTTTTGACAGGATCGCCTTTGTCTTATCTATTATCAAGTTGTCTACTGTCTTAATGTGAATGTCGGTCCCAGTGCTTCCAAGAAGGAAAGAATCTTACTTGAAAGTAATGGTACTGGAGAAGTATTCAACCTGTGGCTTTCTTGCTTTTATAACAGCCACCCATTATCTATTAGGCTTCCAAATTTAGAGACCTCATACCTTCCCTAATTAGCTGGTCTCTGCTACAAAATCTATGATGTCTTATTGCACAGGGTTGCCATATTTCAAAAACTGAAAACCAGATTTTCCTGGACATTTTGACAATTTCTACCCAGACCCTGCTTCTGACTGCAGTATTCTGGATGTATGGCAACCCGATTGTTGCAGAGGTGAGAGGTAAGATACCTAGGCTTAATTTACCTGCATATTTATTCCATGTTCCCAGTAGTTGCCATGGAATCAAATTTATTTGAACACCACACCTTTCATTATTTGATACCTACATCAAAGTTTCTAAAGCAGCTTTGATAAGTAGCTGTTCCAACTGGTACAAATTCTCTTCATCATTATGTAAAAACCATAGACTCAGCCAATGTAACTGGGCTGCCTCATAATCTATCCTTAAATTTGGGACAGTTAATCCTCTTGTCTGTGTTGAGGCCTGCATGGTATTAGCATCAATTCTAGGCCGTTTATCCTGCCACATGAAGCTGTCCAGGATATTTTGCCAACTTTTCAATTCTTTTGAATCCACTGACAAGGGCAAAGCGATAACAAAAAATGCAAATCTTCAAAGGACGGCCATCCTAATTGAATTTATCCCGGCCACTTCCTGGTTAAGATTTCCACCAGCAGGCATCCTGCAAGGCACCTGAGATTGCATTGGAACCCCAAATGTATGGTGTGGATAAAAGAAGCTGAGGTAGTGTGGTATTGCAATTGAAAAGAAGTTATAAGTAGACAGGGTAAGCATGCTCTTCCAGCACACCACTTATTTGCTTCAAGTTGCACCCTCCCAAAAACTACAACAGAGAAGATATGTAGGCTCAATCATCTAACTTAATATTCTATGTTCAGACCCTGTGAGGTACAGGTCTACAGATCCACTGCAATATAAATAATTAAGCAACCCATTTCTTCCCAAAATCAGTACTGTTGAGATACACTGGTGCTGTCTCTTTGAACTCTATGAAATGCGTGAATTATTTTCAGATCTTGCTTTTATTTTTAGAACTTGACAGCACCATCCTCAGTCACACCGTTCTATTCCACTTGGAACTATTTTATAATGTTTTAAGTCCTTAATTCATTCTGGAGGTCTGTTCTTAACCTGAAACTGTTCTTAACCTGAGGCACCACTTTAGCTAATGGGGACTCCCGCTGCCGCCGGAGCATGATTTCTGTTCTTATCCTGAAGCAAAGTTCTTAACCTGAAGCACTATTTCTGGGTTAGCAGAGTCTGTAACCTGAACCATATGTAACCTGAAGCGTATGTAACCCAAGGTACCACTGTAATACAGAGCTTGTCTGAGGCCCAGGGTGGGAGACTTATTCTTGGCATGACAGCATAATTGGGAGCCCCCAACCACCTTAGCCCTCCAAGGTCCAAGGCAAGTGCAGCTAGTTCTCCCTCCTCTCTACATGAGCCTGGTAACACAGCTACATGCTCCAAGTCATTAGTAGCAGTACCACTATTGCCTCTATTGCATCGGGGGGGACCCCCATCTCCAACTGTTTAACTACTCTGATGTAAAGAACAAACAGGAGGAAGATTCCCTTAGCAATACAGGAATACTTAGATATTTCACAAATTAATATGGTACCAGCACAACATGGGGCATCCCTGCTGGTCCCAGCTTCTTCATCCTCGCTATTTGGATTTGCACCAAGGAAAAGGGTGTGTGCGTAGAGAGTAAGTTGGAAGTGTGCACAATGCAAAGTATCATTACTAGTCACAATGTGTGTCTGTTAAGGCATCAGCTTTGGCTTAACAATTCCCCAGCTTTGCAGAACTTGAGCCAACACCAGAGAGCTTTAAAACTCTGGTTTTATATTGGCAGGCTTTAAAATTGCTGAATTAATGCATATTGTGTGTGCATATCAAAGCCTAACTTAGACTTTTAATGTAACACTTAGAATTCTAATGTTAAACCCCAGCAAATTCTTGAATAGGGAACTGATATTTTCCTTTGCCTCTTAAACTCATAACTAATGTTTGCTTCTTGACTTACATACTCAAGATTACTTGATCGATTACGTTATGTGAGCTTAGCACACTTCAACCACCCAGCTGTACTTAAAAGGATGGTTAAAGAATAGTAAAAGTTTCTCTCTCCAAATATGTAAAGCAGGGTTGTAATTATGACTGCAGTCAATCCCATGTACACTCACTTGGGAGCAAATTCCACTGAAACCAATGGGACATAACTCCAAATAAATATGAATAAGATTCTGCTGTACAAATAGACAGCAAATTAATGAAGGTGGAGTACATGGGTATGCTTGTGTATCTATGGTACTGGCGGCAGACCGGCTCATCCCTGTAACACAAAACTAGTTTTTTTCCTCTCTAGCAAATTAGAAAGTTGCTTTGTTTCAAAAACTCAGTCTACAGCACATCTATTAAAGCTGCAACACTGACATGAGAGGGAATCCTATTTAAAAATATTCTGCCTTTTTCTTTTAAAAGGGGGAGAAAAACTTTCTTCATAATCATGGTCTTGGCTCACATCCCTGTTTCATTAACCTCATCTGCCTGACTTTTACATTCGTGGAACAGATTTCCATTGCCTTGGATTCTTATATAATTGGCTGCTATGATATTCTTGGACTGCTTCTTTTCTTTTCTTTTTTGTTTGGGGGGAAAAACCCCATTTGATACCATTAATCATATTGCCATATGTAATAAATTGGCTGCATTGGGTATATTGCTTGAAACTGTCACATGGTTCCAATCAGGATTCTGCCAACTGAAAGTGGCTATTGGAAAATCTGAATCTTCCTTTCAGGCTCTTCCAGTTGGAGTTCCAGAGGGTTCGGTCCTGTTTGTACTGTACATTAATGACCTGCAGGCTGGTTAGCTGCACGTAGGCCAAGACTTACAAGTATGCACATGTTCCGAAGTGCCGCACTACATAAGCAATAACCTGCTTGCTATCAAAGTCACATCGTTAGACTCAACCTCTCTCAGCACTTGCAAAGCTTAGAGGCTCACACGGCACATCTCTAAATTGCAGCTGAAACACACACAAGTACGAAACCCAAAAAAGGGCATTTGGTAGAGCCGTGTAAAATGATTCAGGGAACAAGAATACCACTGGTATTATTATTTTTTTGCAGTTGTCAAGCCCTTGTCATGTCACAGCTGGAATACCAGAGTCATCTTAGAAGAACAAAAGAATAATCTGAGTGGATGGCTGGCAGGGCTGGGGGAGGCAATAGACTGCTATTTTGAGCTTTGGAGAGAACAGTTTACAAAAGGTTATTTGCTGTTTTAGGAAGAAAAGCATTTTTTTTAAAAAAAAGAGTGTCCGATAACTTTTAAGACTAAGGAGTACACCCCTTTTCCCCAGCCCTTGAAAATATTATTTAGTTATTTAAAGCATCTCTTATGCCAACCCATTTTTTCCGTCTTGATTCACAGAGCAGCTTACATACTAACTCAGGTAGCCTGAGGTTACAATCTAAAAGGCATGACACAAAAGAAAAATTGGATGGGGAGGAAAAAGGAAAACACTAATTCTTAAAGTTAAACAGGAGTTGTTATAATGGTCAGCAGATGAATTTAAACAATCCAGGAATAGAAAGAGCTGAATGCAGCTGGCCTCTCAGCAGAACCTATAAAATGGCCCCACTTCCCCATCTCTTCTGCTGCAGCCTGAGGGAAAATTCTGTTCTTTGCACTGCAAAACAATTGAGCTAGGAATGTTAACTCTATAAACCAACAGTCTGGTGCTTGGTCAGGGACTGGCTTGCACAGGACTCTGGGTCAGGAGAGAAAAAGAGAACCTCACTCTACCTCCCGGTGAACAGCAGTGACACTACTGGCCGGAGGTCAGGTGAGTGGTATCGCCCCACCACCCCATCTACTACTGGAAGGCATGGATTATACATTTTAAGGATAACGTATTCCCTGTCCCTGGTTTAGATCATCAGACTGGTTTCTTCTGTTTGGCTTCTTCATTTCAGTTCCTGCAGTTTGAGCAGCAAAGTATTTCCTTTCCAGAGCCGAGAGTAGGGCATAATCTCATGAGTTCAAGCTCAGTGAAGATGGAGCATGTGCAGGGTGGTGGCTCAGAAGATGGGGTGAGTGAATGCCTGGTGATTTGCCTTCTATGACCTAATATACTGTGTCACTGCCTTTGGGAGCAAAGAGCCTCTTGCCACATGCCCTTGAATAGAAGGTCAGCATGGAAATGCCCAAACTCTGGCAAAGAAGTCCTCCAGCTGAGAAAAATAATCCAGCCGTGGCTTGGCAAAAGCTTTTCTTCTCTCCTCAATTTTTCTGACTTGACATGTTGCTCTAGTGCACTTCACATCTGATTAAATTAGTCGCATTGCATTATATCCTATCAAATCTGACATGATGCAATGGAATGTGAGCAGTGCATATAAAGATGTACTGGCAGCAGATAGTAGCTACCTGTCCCCCAATGATCGCCTTGCTAGCAGCAGATAAGGGGCAAAGCTGATGCCCGATTTAGATATGTGATTTCTTTCTCTGCTGACATAGAGGGCCTTTGTATCAAACAGATTGCAGTTTTGGATTATAATCACAATGCGCTTCTCCTAAGCTTTCTCAGCAAAACTCAGCATGAATAATAAACATTAAAAGGATGATGACTATATTGATAAGACCACTTCAGCTAACAGAGTGATTGGGAGGGCTATGCACAATCCATCCTTTTCTTCAGACAGCACAGGGCCACTGTACTGTTAGAGCACTATTATACCACTTTAACAGTTAGGGGAGTGCTACGCAGAGCATAATGGAATGATCTCTCCTTCTTCCAACTCGCCCCTAAATCTATTCTGGGTTCCCCCCGCCCAACTCTCTAGGGCAGATTTGGGGATGACACAGGGTGTGCATGAGGGGAGGAGAGCAGGGAAATCCTTTTGAACTAGTGCAAATCCTTGCAATAGTTCAAATATTGTAGTTGAATACAAAGAACCATGGGAACTGTAGATTATTAAGAGTGCCGAGAGTTGTTAGGAGACCCCTATTCTCTTCCTGCTGCGAAAATTTACAGAGTAGTTTAATGATCAATCCGACTTTCCAGGGAACTTTGGGAAATGTCCTACATTTGCAAAATGGCTCTGAGGTCTACTGTCCTTTTTCTCTATTGCCCCCCTGGTGCTGTAGCAGGTAACAGACAAATATATTTGTGGTGCTTCATTTCCGCAGTATATTGTTTTATTCAGTGGTTGAATCATAATCACAAACACATCTATGGTGTGTCTCCTTTCAAGGGTGCCTGAAATGAGTTCTCAAACTCACCATGCTGGAAAATGACAATTAATCCCTCCATTTGCAGTCCCATCGTTGCCTTCAATTTGCACCAAAAACATTCCAGAACCTTCGGAATGAGCCCTGTTATAGCAAGAATCCAGTTTCCTCACACCATTGTGTCTACTCAAGCAATTGCAACAGAAAAATAGTGGAGCCTTTCCCTTCATTTTCCCCAATGTAGGGCAATATTAACTTGGTTTCCAGAAGACTGAATGGCAATTAAACCCATGAATTTGCCCAGCTCTCCTGCCAATGAACTGTCGCATTCTCAGTTGCACTTCTGACTGATGCAGCTCATGAGACACAGCCTATGAGTCAGGAAGCAAAACTGGCTGTGATCTCCCTCCTCTATTCTGAATTTGATGTGAGGGCTGGTGAGGCCTCCTGTGTATATTGGGGCAGTTCAATGGTTTGCAGTAAATACAACTCGCCATGAAGCTAACTTGTGCTTCTAATTAGATCATAGAGCAGTAAGCTCTTCCCTCTTTTCCCCGAGTATCAATGGTGCCAGGAAAGTTCAAAAAGGCAGAGGGCATCACCTCTTTTATCTACATTATCCAAGGAGGATGTTTTCAAAAGTGCCTATGGGAGGTGAATATAGGTGGGAATAATAGCTCAGAAAAGAATAGTTCAGATTCTTCTGTTTAGTCTGTGTTTTTAAAAAAATAAAAAAATTCTAGCAGAAATTCATAGATGGCTGATTCATCTAGACTCTGGCCTTTATGTTCAGCACCCGTCTCCTGGAGTAGGAGTGGGGGTAGAAACCACACATTCAAGCTTTGGAAGTGTGCAAGCAACTTTAAAATGTGGCAGGCACAATGTAGCTAAAGTTAAGTGTTTTTAACATTAATTGAAATCACTTGTAAAGCTAAAACACATGCTTATCATTGCAATCCTATGCCTCTTAACCATGATTTCCAAGGCAGATCTCTCTCTCTCTCTCTCTCTCTCTCTCTCACACACACACACACACACACACACACACACACACACACGAGAAATGGGCTGGATCCAGAATTCCTGTGAGCAGAACTCTGCTCCTGGGACACTCCTGCCAGCTCATGGGTAGAGAGATGATTTTCACTGATTCCTTCTTCCCCTATACCTTGTAATAATGTTTTTGGGGACCCCCCAAAACTGTGTGAGCTGTGGTGTCATGGGAATAGGCAAAAAAAAAAAAAGCCTTTCCTCCTCCTTCCTCCAGTGGGTGTTAGCTCCAAATGGAAGGAAAGGCCAATCTGGAATCAACCCAGCATCAACAATAATGAAACATGCACTCTTTAAAAAAAGGTTAAAGCTTTAAATGGTGGCAATACTGTATCCAGTCTCAATTCAATAGCAAAGTTGCTACCTGCTATTCTGAACTAAATGAAATTTTCAAACAGTTTCCGGAGGGAACATCACATAAGGTATAAGGGCATGGAATTGTATCCAGATCCCATTGTTCCAGGAGCAGCCACTGCTCATATAGCCACCCAAGCTGGTTAAAAGCAGTGCTTTTTTCTGGGGACACACAGGGGTACGCAAACCCCTAAACATTTTGTGAATCTAATGGGTGCTTTTTTGGAGAGGAAGAGCTGTTATAATTGCAAAAATGAAATACAGTAACTAAAGGGAAGCTTTTCTGAAACACCTGCTTTGTTATGAGGCATTGCCATAATCAACCAGATCAGTGTTTCTGACATTTCCGCAATGCAAGCAAAAAGAGAGAATCTTCTCTAGCACGGTGAATCTTTAGTTCCGTTGCTAACCCTGATGTCCATTTACTGTATTTTTCCCGATTTGAACTATAAAATTGTGGTTTTCTTGAGTCAAAATAAGAGTACCACTAAACATTTTTAAAGAAAAAAAGCACTGGTTAAAAGAGTTTTGAGCCATGCATGATGGCACCTAAGCACTCATCCACAGAACTAGATCTAAAATCATCCCTAAGCTGTGACCACGATCCTGTCAGTCCAAAAGCATTCTCAGACTGAGAACCTGATCATTATAATGGCTGGTAATGTTTTGTTTATTAAATTCTAAATGCTTTCACTGCCTTCAGTATCTCAAAAAAGATACCCATACTGATGTTTTGGCAGCATGTAAATGCATTTACACGTAACTGGTTTAAAGGCTTACGATCACATTTTATTAAATTGGTGGACAGAGGTAATTTGAATGTGAATGCATTCCTTGGTGTTCCTTTCCACTTTATGTTTTCTTGTCTTCTATGAAACCTGGCTTACCATCTATCAACAGTTAAATACTTTTAAGACATTTTGGTTTCAATGGGAGATTTCAATCCCATTGATTTTAATTAGAGAGGGTTAACCGCCCTGAGTGAGGAGGAATCATAAGGGTTTTATTTCATTTTGCTCCTTTGTTTTTCCCAAGTATATAATAACTTTAAATCAGGGAGAGCAGGGGAGGGGGCGAGACAGAAGGTTCTTGTAAGGGGAAATTATTATTTTTTCTATGAGTAAAACAGAAACAAATAGAGAACATGCCTGCTATAGAATTTCTTTTTTAGTGGATCTTAATATGAAGCTGGGTGTACTTTGTATGAACCCTGTAGCCCTGATGTAACATTTTCAATTAATTTGTTTATTGGTTTAATAGGCTTCTTCTATTACATTTATGAGACTGTATGGGCTTCCTCTGATGGCTAATTAACACCTTTTTACATTTTTGACCAAAGCCTTGGCTTGTCTGCTGGGTAACACAGCAGACTTTGATTTATCAAGCTTTGGAACAGAGTAGTTTTATAGGGAGGGGTTTGGGTGGGCTAAATGTGGCCATTAAATCATATCTTGCTTATTATCTGTCTTTTCAGTCATTAAAAATACATAGTAAATAAGCTGTTGCTATGTCAAATTTTTCATTTTTAACAGAATTGCTTTATTTTGCTTTGATTTTTTAAACGATGCTGCTTTCAATTTATGAGGGTAGGGGGATAATTAAACTTGTTCAGCTAGCTAAGTACTTCAATAACTTGTCCTTAACACACTGGTCTGGTTTTGCTTACACTCTGTAGAGCAGCGGGGGGTGGGAGTTAAATGCCCAGCTAACAAAGCTATGGTTTGGCCCATCCTGTCTTAAAAGGTGGTTGTCCTAGATACGCAATTTTATTGGAATGACTTCTTGCATCGGACTAGAAACTTAGGGCATATTCTTATACTTGAGATCCCTCAAATGGGCTTTAGAATTTGGCAGAACCTCTGCTAAGCTGGTGGAATACCCCACCACCCCACACAAAAATATGTTGGTGGAACACTCTGCCAGTGGCACTGTTCTGGTGGCAAATATAAGCCAGTGAATTGGCTAAACAGGAAACAGTTGTTGGCAGAGCTCAGAGGTGCTGAGTTGCAGCCAACATTGGAGGGCTGCCGATGCGCATGTATGACATTACATTCATCACGCTTCAGGAGGATGCAACCCAATCAGATGGCTAAGGTATAAGTAAGATGATGATGATGATGATGTCCCTGTTTTTATTGGAGGAATGAAGGAGGGTATGCAGCAGAGGTGGCAGGTGTGGGCAGAGGATCAAGGCTCCCACTTCACCTAGGCCGCAACCAATATCAGGAAGTGAGGATTTGTGTGGAATTTTCTCTTTGGATTTCTGACCAGTGTGTCAATTTGTCTGTGCAACTGTACCAAGTCATTCTCTTCACAAGGAGCAATGGGGGGGGGGGGAATCCCTCTGAGGAGTTCCTTATTATATTTGTGCCCACTTTACAGATTGTACCTCAGAGAGCTCCCTTGCTTGTTGCTGCCGTTGCCTGGCTTTATGCCTTCCTTCCCTGAGAAGGTAAGTACAGTGGTACCTCAGGTTAAATACGCTTCAGGTTACAGACTCCGCTAACCCAGAAATATTACCTCGGGTTAAGAACTTTGCTTCGGGATGAGAACATAAATAGTGCTCCAGCGGCGCGACGGCAGCGGGAGGCGCCATTAGCTAAAGTGGTGCTTCAGGTTAAGAACAGTTTCAGGTTAAGAACGGACCTCCGGAATGAATTAAGTACTAAACCCGAGGTATCACTGTAAACTGTTTTGTCTCCTGTGTGGATTTGAACAAACCAACCCCTGAACATGGTTGTTCCTGCCTGCTCTAGCAGACAGCACCACAGAGTTTCCTTGGCTGTGCATGTTGCCTGGTGGTCTGTGTCTCTTGCTTAGTGGGGCATGGGAAGATGACAGACAAGCTCCCTCCATGCATGCCAGGAGTGGGGTGCCAGCGTCGGCACAGTCCCCTTAGCCTCTTAGCAGAATTTCCAGGGAACATACCTATGCCATTTTGATACAACATAAAAACATTTTCTGGTTGTGTGTTTTTACCTCCCCTCCTGGGCTGAGCATGCACAGTGTACAGCAGCTACTCTACCAGCATAAAGGCAGAAAATCTGTCTTTCACACACAATGCAATGATGGCCTCAGTCCTGTTTGGGTAAATTTCTGGGAGGCACAGTGGGTGGAAGAATTAGCCAGTGCCAGATTTACATATAAGCTAAATAAACTATAGCTTAGGGCCCCACTCTCCTGGAGGGCCCTCAAAAATGTAAAGGGGAAAAACCTGGATGTACCTTTCCAAAATATAAGGTAAAAAACAAATAAAATAACACCTACACACAGCAACAGTGTTTTGTGTTGTGTAGGCTCCTATGATGTAAGTAATGGGCCTGCTAGCCTGCTTCCTAAAATATGCTCATTTCTATATATAGGGTGCCTACATTCTGCATGTGCAAATGGCTTTAGATACCTATTAGGTCCATAAATTACCATATAGCATATATCCAACACAAAAAACAGCAACAATTTGTTGTTGACAAAGGACAGCTGGACATATCAACGGCCACATTACCTTCAGTAGTTTAAGGCCTCATCAAGCCTAAATCCCGCTTTGCAATTAGCGTAGATGTTACTTTTGTGCAGTAGGCTGGTTTCTGTACATGCTTACACATCCCTTTCTACTCTGCAGCCTGGTGAAAACTCTCAAGGAGCTAGTGAGAGGTGAGGCATAGAAGCAGGGTGTGGTTGTGGAGGGTGTGTGTTCTGGGGAGAGTGCTGAGGGTCATATCAAGACTTGCCACATTCAGCCTCAGGCCTAGAGGTTCCCCTGAATTTAGAGTATAAGGATGTGGGGCATAGCACTTCTACAAAGTTAAGGCTCAAAGCTGGTTATCTGTTTACCAAACCCTCAGATAAGAAGGTTTTGAACTGGATGGTGTATATGGACATTTTACACTGGTTCTATCTGAGTAGTATTTTTGCTGACCCCTAATTTTAGATGTTTGCACTTAGGTTAAAAGACCACCGATGCTTTTAAAAACAATATTACACTTCAGCGAAATGTTGGCTTATGTTGCACAATAGCTACATGAAAGTATCCAGGCTCGAGCACATTGCTTCATGAAATTCATATGATGCACTGTAAATATTTACAGTATTTTAATGCAATGAGTTTGACCTGGAGAAAAAGCTATAAAATAGTTGAACAAAATCCTCTGGGAAATGCTAGCAGGCAGTGCTGCCAAGTCTCGCCATTTTATCACAGGCCTCATAACATTTGATCCTTTTATTACGTCCCTAGATCTGTTTATCTCAGATTTCATTTGGAGGTGAGAGGAGGGTGCCATTAGCCTTCAGCTTTGTGGAGGAAAGCTTGAAATTAATTGTGTATTTTAACCTAGTAGCCCTTACCGAATCTTTTTATCTCTGTTGACAATTAGATTGAATACTCAAGCAGTATTATTGTTTCTGAGTGACAACATTATCAGGCAGGTATTTCATTTTGTTTTAAACTAGAGACTTAAAACATACGTGCCTAGGCAGTGGAGTCTCACCTACTTTTTTATTTTTCTATTAGCTCCTAGGATTTCTCTGCCTTTCAGGCCTATCCCTCCCAAGTCATTGTTAGGCATACTCAGACTGCACCCCCTGAAATTAATGGTCATGTTCACAGATTTCAATAGTCTGAGTACAATTAATATTGGAGATTACCCATAAAATACAACTAAAAGCATAATCTTCACAATTGCAAAACTAAAACAAAATTGGAGCGTATGTGCCTATGCAACTGCTTCAATCATGGAAATTGCACTTTCGCAGGTGCCATATAATGTTTGTTCCATATCTCTTAGGAGTCAAGCTTTCAGTCTGGCAGCACCTATGCTGTGGAATTTTCTGCCTTTTACGTTAGGCTGCACTGTTTTAGACACCACCTAAAAAGCTTTTCCTCCTCCCCAACAAGCCTATACCGATACATAATTTGGTTATGTATACTTGCTTTCAGTATTTGCTGATTTTATTGTGTATTATTAACTTATTTTTACTGACTTTTCAGGTTGACCCAAAAGTGTGAGAAATCTAAACAAACTAGCTATTAAAAGGATCTCTCCTGCCCCTTCATGCAGAGTAGAAACTACATGTTTGCTATCCACAAACAGCTGAATTGTCACTGTATTTTTTTCTTTTAAAAAATCATATACTGTAAAGAGAGTTATGTTTACATTGGCTTACAGGTTTACAGACATTAAGTGTATGCAAAATACACTCTGTATTATTAATAATTCTTTTAAATTGTTTTGTATACACTACTTTAGAGGTGTTGCTTTTTAATTAAATGGTTTATATTTTTTTCAATATAAATAAATCAACAGTCTGAACTACTCTACAGGCCAGCATAAGAAATCAGACAAAACATTTTAATATAGCGAGAGGAACACTTTTTAACAATTTAAAATACTGAACCCATCAAGACCTATTCAAACACAGGTAAAGAAGAAAGTAAAATAATCTCTCTCGGTGTAGGTGGGAGTTACCACCAAATATAATATGATAACAACAACAGAAACAACAACTGGATAATATATTGATCAGGCCAGCAGTGTAAAAAGTGTTAGATGTCTTTTGTAGGGCAGTCAATACAGTCATACCTTGGAAGTCGAACAGAATCCGTTCTGAAAGTCCGTTTGACTTCTGAAACATTCAACTTTCAAAGCGCAACTTCTGATTGGCTGAAGGAAGTTCCTGCAGCCAATAAGAAGCTGCAGAAACTCTGTGGGACATTCGCTTCCAAAAGTATGTATGAAAACCGAAACACTCACTCCCGCTTTTCGATCGTTCAAGAGCTGAAACGTACGAGTTCCAGGGCGTTCAAGAATCGAGATATGACTATCTAGGCTTTCTATTCCTCTTTGTCCCGTCCTAAGAGGTGAATGGTTAGGAGACATAATACAGATCTCTGTATGTGCAAATGCAGGTTTCCAAATCGGGCCTTCTATAGACTTCCATGAGAAGAGGAAAAGAACAATCACTATTTTCGCAGTAGCAATATATCACACGTGACCAAGTCTAGTGGATAGAAATAGCACCCCAAGGAAAACGCAACATTACCTCACTTTCTCTAGGGCATAAAATGCCTTCTTTGACAAAAGTGTGAAAAGTTGTTCTTTTTTGGACCGAGAGCACTTCATAAAATCAAGTCAGAATTAGGCAGGTGTTCTTAAAATGTGGAGGATTGCAGATCTGCTTGTCAGTTTTCATGGGAATGGGAAAACGAGAAGCCAGGAGAAACTGAAATTGACAGACTCGCCCATCCCTACAAAGATTCTCTGGCAACCTCCTACCCTAAAAGTGCCAGCCTCACCCAGCCCTGAGCAGCAGAGAAACGCTGTTGAAACAATTTGCTAATCTCCTCTTTTGCAAAAGTGTGGCAAAGTGTGCTTCCCTATTTCATGATAATTGGATGAGGAAATGTGGGTGGGAGCACAATTTATTTCAGAGTTTGAGGAATTATTTACCAATTAAGGAGAGGAGCCGAGGATATTGTAAGCTACATTACTCTGGTGTGAACATTCCCTTTATTATATTATTTATACATGTGAAATGGTGGCTTTTATGAACTAAAAGGTTAATCACTTGAATGGGATTGCTTAGCAGCTCTTTACCATCCCACATACACAGAGGCAAATTGGTTAATTTTATGTGAAGAAAATAACCTGGCAATTTTTCTAGCACTTATCTGCACAGCACAGTTTAATAATGATCACTGTGTCTGAAATGGAATAAAGAGTCCAGAACCACAGCTCCACCGTGACGTGGGTCTCCCTTAGGAGATACAAGCAGTTAACTGATATACTTTTAGGTAACATATTTTTCAAAATCATCACCAATTTTGTAGGCATCACCCCAAACCAGGAAATGGATCACCTAAAAAGAGGACAACCAATCTGTATGAATTTTGTATGTGCTAATTTATATGTATAGGAAATTACATACAAAGGGTATATTATCAGGAGAAATTCATACTAAAATGCTGATAAATTTCAAAGAGCAATACAGCAGCTCTCATCACTGGAGGAAGACTGTGACCAGGTGACTTGTCTGCTATCTGGTTAATGGACAATTTCAAGCTCCTGCTGCTGTCTCATCTTAGATTCTTTATCTGTAAACTGATCTTGGGCCGATAAATAGAGCAACTGTCCTTCTGTAAAGTAGGACCAGTGGACATTCTCTAATTTTATCTCATAAAAGGGTTTTCTGATTTGATTCTCAGCTAGAAAAATAGTAACTGCAGGACAACTGCATCTAGTGTTTGAGAAAGGCTGATGTTTTAGGAAGGAAGAAATGGAATCTGGAGACTGGAATATAACATATATTCTGCTCAAAATATGCCATGGGATCCTTAATGACCACAAGTGGTCAGGACCTCCGTTTTATGTCTCTTAGGAGATAGCTATGGCAGCCTTTATAGATTTGAGTACACTAACTGCGAACAAAAGCTGAAACTTTTAGATTTAATGAAGCTGAGGATCTAACAGCAAATAGCAACTATTGAACTTGTTATGGACAAACCTAGAGTTTGATTAAGTCCACTGAGCATTCCATACACCATATATATATATATATATATATATATATATATATGCTGTAGTTTACATGTCTAGCTTGCTTCAAGATTAAAACAATCACTATATTTTCCCCCTATAAACACAAAAATATTAAAGAATTGTAGAAATGAAAGAGCCCTAATTGGTGGTTGTGATAAAAGGGGATGTGGCTGTGGTATTATTAATGCTTAAAATTATATTGCAAGCACTGTACAGTTGTCATATGATTTTACTGACATTCCTAGTCTAAAAACTAGAAAAATATTTCACTGGCAGTCGTCAGTTCATCTGTTCTTCCTTCTTCCTCTGGATATCAGGAAAATGTCTTAATAAAACTGTTTAGGGGCAACTTTTCTCCTCCAGTTCACCTAAACAGAAAAGTTGACCCTAAGCAGTTTTTGTCAGTAAAATTCAACAATTTTGGGGTTCTATTTGTGTATCTGGTTGTTTGTTTCTGGCTCTTTCAACAGCTGCTTTTAGCCCACATGGTGGCGTTGAACTGTACTCCCCAGATTCTCTGACCCGAAAGAAGTTCTGGTCGCTGATTCAACAACTGCTTTTGATCCCCTCTATTATGAATTAGTAAACACCTACATTTCTCTAGCTTTCTCAAATGTAAACAAATAGTCTGGTCAAAATCTATGAATTTTGGCCCGGAGGGGGGTGCTGAGCCCTGGATCTTTTGTTGCAGACCCTGGATCACCTGCTCCTTTTCCTCCCTCTTGCTAAAGTGTAAAAAATATATTTTAAAACTGTGTTTACAGACCAGACTGTGTTCTAGACCAACTGGATCAAGGGGCAATGCTGGGCAGACTCCAGTCAGATAGCATCTTAATTTACCCAAAGGTACCTAAACATGTAATTTAGCAGGTGCACATTTGTGCCATGGGCCTGGGCTCACAGATAGTGGGTTTTTACCTAGCAATGCCCTTGTTAAAAATGCAACAAGTTTCTCCTTTTATTCAGTGTTCTCTAAGGAATCAGGGATTGGGAACCTCCAGATCCTGCTGAACCACAGTTCTCATCATGCCTGGCCATTGGCCGTGCTGGCTGGGGCTGATAGGAGCTGGTGTCCAACAACATATGGAGTGTAATAGATTCCCCATCCCTGCTCTAAAACATCATCATCTTTGTCACAGTGAGACGTGTGACCAGCATAGGTTCCTGCCTTACATATATTTCAGACTCTGATTTACCTCAACTTGTCTAGGAGGTGAATCATTCTCCTGTAGCCTTGTGACCTGTTTTGGCTTCTAAGAAAGGCCTTCACTGGGTTTTTGGAATTATCTCCGGAGACAGCCTCTTCCGTTTTCCAGACACTGATTTCTGCCTCTTGCTGAGCTGGGTCTAGGCCATGCAGCCCCGAGGATTCTTATTTTGATTCTCAATTCTGCACTTTGCTCTGTTTGGCCTCCCAATGCCATTTTCTCTTTTTTTATTCTTACAAATGATTTTCTATCTTTGCTGATATTCCCTACAATAAGCTGTCTTCTGGGTTTTATTTTAAGCTTTTATTGCCCCCACAAATTAGTCCTATTGCTTGGTTCTAAATTTGTGAACCTTGTTCACAAGATTCCATAGAGGAAGGATACCGCAGAGCAAAAAGAGTGGTTGGAAAGATTCTAAATGGATCAGGTCTGCTCCCCCATGGTTGCTCTCCTTCCTCAGACACCCTTTGCCTTAGGAAATGCCTACTGGAGTCTCCTTCAGGTAAGGGGGTGGAGCAAAATGGCCACCACTAATAGCGAGAGTGCCATTTTCTTGTGGTGAGGAGCCATCTCTTCCCATTACATTTGCTCGTGAGTTGGCACTGCAGTAGCAGTCAGTGGGCTTTGCACCTGATGTCCAGAAAACCTTGCCTCTTTTCATATTAACTAACTGGCTAACAGAATTGACAAATACTGTTCTCCTACAAAAAGATTGTGTTAATTTTCAGGTTTGCAAAATCCATTTAAAGTATCATTTGAACATTTTGGAGCCTGATTCTTCACAGGAGAAGATGCAATCCACTTATGACACCATTCTCTCTCATTTTCAATTTGGAATGTGGGTGTGAAAATCCATCAGCCTTGGATTTTAAAAATATTTTGCCATAACACCATTTCTATGCACTTCATCTGTCCTTTGACACATCACATGAACATAGTTATGTCAATACATCCCAAAGCACAAAATAAAATGATATACAAACACACACACACACACACACACATTTTAAAAATCAAAATAGTATGCTTCACTGTATTTAACTAGAGTCCCTAACACATACTAAAGAGGCAAGGCTCTAAATTAAATTTCATTGTTAGCCCCCAGTAGATAAAATTCCCTTCAGTACTCTCTGCAGGTGCAAACTGATATCCATATGGCCCAATGAATGTGTAACACAGATTTCTCTGTTGTCGTCAGATTAACAGCACAGCCTTTGCATGGTTACCCTTTGGTGCTAAATTCTCCTTTCACTCAGGGGGTTAAAACAGCCTTGCGCTATCCAGATGTTCAGTGAAATGAAAGATTAGCAATTCTTGCCGCCACTGCTCTTTCTGCCCCATCCCCCCTTCTCCTTTTCTAAAACTGATATTTTCTTTAGGAGCCTGTTCGGAGTGAGTTGGAGCAATTTCTTCCCTGAGGTATATCAATCAATAGGCTGCTCTGGAAGAGGAGCAAAATGTTGAACAAGTAGACCAGAGCGCTATGAATTTGTTTACAGGGAATGACTTTCCACTGAATGAAGTATGCATCCCAGGGTTTCACTTTACCCTCTAAAACAGTGGCAATCTTTTCTGCTAAACAGACAAGGCGCATACTTTTTTCCAGAAGCATTCTTATTAATTTTCGTGCAAAACTGTACCTATTTACTTCAAACTGTGCATTAAGCGAGAGGGATAGGTATTAGAAATATGTCAATATAAAATTCCCACTTGCCATAAACAATGGCTTCCCAGGGGAGAAATGAGAAAGGTAGCCAAAATGGATGCCACTCAATGAATGCCAATTTAAAATCTACCAGACCTGTCTTTCGTATACATAGGCATGTTCAGGTCCCTGCTGTTCCAAGAACCGTTCAAGCATAGAATAAGTAGCATTCCAATGAGACAAACCTTCTGTCTCAGCTGATGTTTAACAAGCTGTTTTGTTGCTGTGACTGGTTCTCAGGGTTTGGTAAGAAGGCCTCACAAGAAAGACTCAGGTTGTTGCTAATGGGGATGGGTGAGAAATTAGTTCAGTTTGCATGTTAATGAGAACCTTAAAAAAATTCACATTTCCCGAACCAAAATGAAAACCGAAATACAACTCTCCTTTGAAATATTTTGCCAAAGAATGGGTACAAAAATTATTATTATTATTGTATTATTATTGAAAATTATATACGAAAAAGGCTCCTTGAGGGAGATTACATGGGAAAATGCTTATATTGGAAGAAATATTCTCAAAAATGCATCAGACTTTTTGTTTAATTGCAAGCATAGGAAGAAGTGGGGTCAACTGGAAATTAGAGAAACTGAAACAAACCAAAGCTAAAAGAGTTACCAATCCCTAGTTACTAAGAGTTTCTCTGTTTATTTAATATTTATTTAATATTTAAAATATTTAGGTCCCACCCTTCATTGTTACCCAGTTATATGACATAATAAATCATAACAATACAATAAAAGTAGATAAGATTAACAATATAATGATTGAATGCACCACCATTAATCAAAATAGTCCATGTGGGGCAAGATAATTCGGGAACAGTCAGCTTCATGTGTATTCAGTTTGGAAAATTGGTGTTAGCCCATCATTTTCCTTATTACAGAACAAGAATTAAGATTTAAAGGTTTGCTGTTGTTTTACATACAAAAGAGGCTTGCCCAGTGGTGCAGAGCCTCAGCAACAGGGCCCTGGCAACATTACTGCTGCTTACCTGAGGGAAAGGTGAGAGGCAAGGAGGTGGAGAGGTCCAGATTTCATCAAACTTGAATACTCCAATTTTGATTATGTTCCAAATGTTGTTTTTGGCTTAGAGCACAGCACATCAAGAACACACTGGACAGCGGAAGCTATCCAGGGACAGTCGTACTCAGCATAGATCCATTGACAATAATGGACATCACTTAGGTCCATTAATTTCACTGTGGCTACTCTGATTAGTTGGATACAACCCTGTATTGCCTATCCTCCTTAGGCCTTATGAGGCTTATTGTATTTGTAGGAAATTCATCACCATCATAGCAGACACATGCATACTTGCATTTTGTGTCTTGTCTTGACACTTCGTTTACAGCCCGGGGCTTGCATCACTTATTTGAGGCATCTTGGGCTATTTAATATTCAAATATTTTGCCTCAGAGGACATCAGTGGGAGTTGTTGTCTAGCAGGAAAAAGCTGAAGCACCACACCAAGCAAGGATGTGGCCTAGAGATGCTTCCTTAATAATTCTGGCACCATAGGACCACCATGGTATATCTCTTCCAGATGTCAGCCATGAATGTGGTTTTTAGTTTTACTGTCAGAGTGTAAGTATTCTACATACATAAATTTTAGGGGTGCACCTGCTCAATGATTGTATCAGATTGTGATGTGGACCATGTCAGTCAATATGTGTATGGTTGGTTCTGCCTTGCAGCAGTGGGATATTTGATCTACAACATGGGTAAGCAAACTAAGGCCCAGGGGCCAGATCTGGCCCAATCGCCTTCTAAATCCGGCCCGTGGATGGTCTGGGAATCAGTGTGTTTTTAAACGAGTAGAATGTGCCCTTTTATTTAAAATGCATCTCTGGGTTGTTTTGGGGGCCTGCCTGGTGTTTTTACATGAGTAGAAGGTGTGCTTTTATTTAAAATGCATCTCTGGGTTATTTGTGGGGCATAGGAATTCATTCATTTCCCACCCGAAAAAATATAGTCCGCCCCCCCCCCCCAGGTCTGAGGGACAGTCAACTGGCCCCCTGCTGAAAAAGTTTGCTGACCCCTGATCTACAACAACAGTGTGATTTTATAATTTGGAACAAATTGTTTATCACAGAAGCTTTGAAGCCGATTTACCTATTTTATCACTGTCACAATTTTTTAAGTGAATCTGGCAAATGGACCATTCTGCATAAGGCAGTTAAGTTTGCAGCCAATTTTTTCTTTCATATTATTATTTTGATTGATTTTTTTTCAAACTCAAATGAGTGTAATTGCATCTTTCCTTTATTTTTATTTATTTATTTATTTATTTATTTATTTATTTATTTATTTTTGCCTTGTTTATTCCATCACATTTTCCTCATTTACCTGTTGGTGTTGACAACAGCAAGATTCATTTATTTAATTTTTAATTTTTCTTGAATGTCCATTTCTTGGACTAATCAAAACTGGCCACAGGATGTCACTATTACTCTACAAACATACAGCAAGTGATCTGTTTGTTTATTAAAGGGCAAGTCGGAACAATCTCTGGACACAGTTTCCTGCACAAGCTCTGTTAAAATAATGCGGACTCTGCAAGAGAACCGCTGTTTCCTTACTAGGTTCCCATTCAATTGAATTTATACTGGAGAGACATCTAATGGAGTCTATGTTCTCTCCTTCACCAGTTAGTTTGCATTCATTCATCACCAACATTAGCATGGCTTTTCGAGAAATCATTAGGACCAGTGGGCACATGATGTTATGCCGTCACATCGAGGCTGCTTTCCATTGCTTCAGGGGGTACCTAGCTGCTACACTGTGCAAACAGACCCTGTAGCAGCTACGGATGAGCAGATCATTTCATCTATGTTCCTTTTCCCTTTTGCATGTTTTCCTTCTAAAACCCATTGTATCCTGTTGCTGCATTAATCTGACACTGATTAGTGACTGATCATCTCTCTTATCAAAGTAACATTTGTGAGGTAAAACAATATTCCCTCCCTGCCCCCGCCCCCACAAAAATAAATCTGTCAGCATAGTTCCTTCCAGTTACAGGGGCCTGAAACTGGGTTGGTCACCAGTCCCACCTCGGAGAATCTACCTACCTACCTATTCAAGATAACTATAGTAAAATTATTAGCCATCCTGACTCAGTAATGAGTTATTTTTTATTGAAAAATACCTTAGTTGTATGCAAAATAGCCCAAAATACAAAATGTAAGCAAAAAGGGCAAAACACAAACACAACATATTCCATGTGAAATTAAAATCAAATCCACAAGAGTTGAAGTTCAATATTTTCCTCAAACATTTTAACTAATTGTAAAAGTAATCATCATCACTATCTTCCTCAAGGATGGAATCAAAGCAATCTTTGTCTTCATCTGCTTGGTTGTCACAGTGTTGTGCATGATGTGTTGCTGTGCACATCAAGCTATTCTTCATACAAGATCATGTGTGTGCTGCACAAGATTGCTTCCGCTTGCAGGACAACAGCTCTAGACCTGACTCCAGTGTTGGTTTTCCACTATGTGTCCCTGTTCCTAGAATAGGTTTCCATGGGAAAGTCCTTACTAAAAGCAATTTCCACATGGATAACACGGAAGATATAGTTGCAAACAGGGAGGGAGGAAACGGGTAGACGTGTGTTGGTTGACATAGGTTACCAACATCCATAAACCGTAAGTTTTGGGGTGTCTCAATAATAGCCAATATATCATCAGGAAAGCAATGACAAACCTAGACAGCATCTTAAAAAGCAGAGACATCACCTTGCCAACAAAGGTCCATATAGTTAAAGGTCCGTATAGTTACTGGTTTCCCCAGTAGTGATGTATGGAAGTGAGAGCTGGACGATAAAGAAGGCTGATCGCCGAAGAATTTATGCTTTTGAATTATGGTGCTGGAGGAGACTCTTGAGAGTCCCATTGATTGCAAGAAGATCAAACCTATCCATTCTTAAGGAAATCAGCCCTGAGTGCTCACTGAAAGGACAGATCCTGTAGCTGAGGCTCCAATACTTTGGCCACCTCATGAGAAGAGAAGACTCCCTGGAAAAGACCCTGGTGTTGGGAAAGATGGAGGGCACAAGGAGAAGGGGACAACAGAGGACGAGATGGTTGGACAGTGTTCTCAATGCTACAAACATGAGTCTGACCAAACTGCGGAAGGCAGTGGAAGACAGAAGTGCCTGGCGTGCTCTGGTCCATGGGGTCACGAAGAGTCGGACACGACAAAACGACTAAACAACAAATCATCAGGAAAGATGATGTGTTTGCCCAAAACAGTCTGGCAGGCCAAACCCTGAAGCCTGGCAGGTCTAATTAGACCCACAGATTGGAGGTTCCCCATTACTATTCTGTACCATCATTAATCTGTATACCAGTCCTCACCCACCTGATGATACCTGTTCCTGTTTGTCACTACACACACCTCTAGCAGCATAGCCATGTACTCGCCTCTTTTATGCATTTGCTCATGTGTCCTTACTACTCCCTGGGAAACACTAATTTACAAACAAAATCAATCCAGCTACAAGAACCCCAGAATACATATGCATAATTGTAAAATTGCAAATGGCAGGGGAGGGGAACATAGACAAGCATTGTCTATGTAAGTGAAGAAGTCCCAAGGATTTCAGCTCACATGCATGGAAGTTATACATGATGCTTGCATGTTATATCCTAAACTGACTTGCCATTCCATGGCAGAGAAACATCCCAACATGCTTGCCAAGCTCACTAGACAGGTTAAATGCCATAGGAATCATTTTACCATTTATCCACTAGATGGTACCCTCACCTTATCATTTTCATTTTGTCAACTGCACTGGGGCACTTTTATTAATTTCCACACTCCATTTCAGTAAACCCTCTTCCTTTTCCATTTACTCCCCTGGAAGATACCTGCTTGCACTGTTTCCACTTGGTCTAGATGGAAGGAGTGAAAAATACCACTGCTTCAAGCCCACGTCATCAAATCCATAGACACACTTTACAAGTGTACAAGGATGTTCTGTTAGTATAACAAGTGGCAACGTGTGGTGCAGTGCCTTTTGTTATATAGGGTGGTTTTTTTTAATTGAAGGAGCCTTTGTTGAAGCATACAGACATTAACACATTTGAACTGGCCACTGAATGAAGACAATGCTAGCCTGAACACATCTTGAGAACACACAGTGAAGGTCTGCTTTTTCACACAAGCCAAGAATATTGTGGAGAGGAAGTAAGTTGCCTCCACACCAGACTATTTGTCCACGTTGCCTTCTAATCTGTCTGGCGGGTCAATGTCTCGGAGCTGGAGATGCTAGAGAGGGACTGATTCTTCGGTCCATTTAGATGCCAAGCATGTGCTTTCCCACTGAGCTATGGTCCCACCCAAAGGAAGAGTGGGTGGCGCTGAATATTCATTGGTGAATCTTTGCTAACAGACACCAGCACCGATGTAAACAGTCAAGCGGGCATTGGCTTGGATAGCTATCGTCCTCATCATCTGGTTTCTTTTGGCAGGGAACATGGTATAGCATCTGTTCCCTTATCATGGAGGATGAGGCCATCAATAGCTCCAAGCCACGATAGCTATTTTCTGCACCCGCTATCAGAGGCACTATGTCTCTGAATGCTCATTGCTGGGAAGCACAAGTGAGGAGAGGACCACTGCACTCAGGTCCTGCTTTCAGGCTTCCCATAGGCATCTGCCTGACCACAGTGGCCACATCTGCACCATACAATTGCAGCACATGGGGAACCCTGGGGTGTGCATGTGACGTAGAAAAACAGGGTGCTTTACTAGATGGGCCATTGGCCTGATCCAGCAAGCTCTTCTTGTGCTCTGATCTGGGTGGAATCTACACACACATTAAAAAAACTTCTAAAAATGCTTTCTAAAAAAGTGTTTTTAAAATTACATTGAATTTTCCATAAGGCTCACCATCGCCATCTAGTTTCACATTGTATATTTCACTTGAAACAAACTTGAAACATTTTATTTGCAGCTGTATAGCTGAGTCCCAGGAGTCTCCAGGCTTCCGTACAGGATCCCTGCATGAGATTAGGAGAAATGAACAACTAGTGGAAAACAAAACATCAAATGTGCTACAGAAAGTCCTCATTTATTGCATTTTTTTAAAAAATAAATTATTTCATTTTATTTATTTCAGAAGATTTATATATCACTTGACTGGGGGGGAGCCTTTGCTTTGCTTTGACATATATATATCATATATGTACCACGTAAGGGATCATACAATTAACATAATACCTGGTTTGACTCTTAGACTTTTGGTTATCAATAAATCTATGTTCTCCTATTAAAATGGACTAATCTGCAAGGCATGTTGGGTATAGATGCAATGAATTAGGTAAAGGACAAATGACCTTCACAACCTTTCTAAACTTCACAACTCTTCTAGTTTAAATTTGCATCATAAATTTGCTCCTTTTGCTACTAGACCAGTTTAGATAGCTAGAATAGGGTGGTTCTTCTTTGGTTTAGCTTGGCTCTCTGAGAGGGGGCAGGAAAAAAACCTTTTAAAAAGTTCAGTTGCTATGAATATGCTGGATGTTGATCCAGTACAAACCGTTTTGTCCTGAGCTTTACAAAGCAGCTGAAAACACCTCTGTAGTTTCAGCATCCAATTTGTGTGATACATGGTTGTTAATTGAACATTTAGGAAAGTTATTAAAAACACTCATTCTGTGCTGCATATGCCATTTTTATATTATTATTCTAAGGGGAGCTAAGCATGCTAATGCAACACAAAAGCCCTTCAGAGTTCTAACAAGAGTACTTTTCTTCCTTGGCACGTCTCATAGATTGCCGTTTAAATGAAAAATAAGTGCAATATTTAATATGGAGTTCTTCAATTTAAACTTGGGCTTGGTCGATTTGCATGGATCCAGAACAAACTATTTCTACTTGTGCTTTTAGCCTGCCCTGTATCATGGTCTCGGGACACTTATTTTGCCAATAATAATAATAATAATAATAATAATAATAATAATAATAATAATTTATTATTTATACCCTGCCCATCTGGCTGGGCTTCCCCAGCCACTCTGGGTGGCTTCCAAAAAAATATTAAAATACTGTAATACATCAAACATTAAAAGCTTCCCTAAACAGGGCTGCCTTCAGATGTCTTCTAAAAGTCTGGTTGTTGTTCTCTTTGACATCTTGGTGGGAGGGCGTTCCACAGGGAGGGTGCCACTACCGAGAAGGCCCTCTGCCTAGTTCCATGTAACTTAGCTTCTCGCAGTGAAGGAACTGCCAGAAGGCCCTCGGTGCTGGACCTCAGTGTCCGGGTAGAACGATGGGGGTGGAGACGCTCCTTCAGATATACTGGACTGAGGCCATTTAGGGCTTTCAAGGTCAGCACCAACACTTTGAATTGTGCTCGGAAACGTCCTGGGAGCCAATGTAGGTCTTTCAAGACCGGTGTTATGTGGTCTCTGCGGCCGCTCCCAGTCACCAGTCACCCAGTCACCAGTCACAGACATTCTTGTCACTGAAAGGTTCTTAGCTTGCCAGCACATGTAGTGAAAGCCTGAGTGTGCGAATAGGAGATGTGACTGTCTGTATCAAGGGTGGGGAACCTCAAGCGGAGTGTGGCCCTCCAGACCTCTCTATTTGGCCCTTGGGACTCTGTCCAGACACCTCCCGAGTCCACATCTTTCCATTTCCCATCCCTCCTCAAGTGCTTTTGTTTAGCTGAAGTGTGTGCTTGAAACTGTGGTGTTGTTTTTTGCTTGCCTGAGTGGGCAATGTTCTGGCTTTTATGTGGCTGGAATATAGCTTACTGTACCAAAGAAGGAATCACTGTTGTCGCTCCTCCAGCGTTGTTGTTGTTGTTGTTGTTGTTATACGCCACCCATCTGGCTGGGTTTCTCCACTCTGGGTGTCTTGCAGCATATATAAAACATAGTAAAATATCAAACATTAAAACTTCCCGATACAAGGCTACCTTCAGATGTCTTTACCTTTACCCTTTAGGACTGGTGTTATATGGTCCCAGCGGCCACTCCCAGTCACAAGTCTAGCTGCCGCATTCTGGATTAGTTGTAGTTTCTGAATCGCCTTCAAAGGTAGCCCCACGCAGAGTACATTGTAATAAGCCAAGTGGAAGATAACCAGAATGTGCACCACTCTGGCGAGACAGTCTGCTTGCAGGTGGGGTCTCAGCCTGCATACCAGATGAAACTGGTAGACAGCTGCCCCGGACAGAATTGACCTGTGCCTCCATGGACAGCTGTGAGTCCAAAATGACTCCCAGGCTATGCACCTTGTCCTTCAGGGCCACAGTTACCCCATTCTGGACCAGGGAGTCCCCACCCCCTGTCCCCCCCAAAACAGTACTTCTGTCTTGTTAGGACTCAACTTCAATCTGTTAGCCACCATCCATCCTCCAACAACCTCCAGACACTCAAACAGGACCTTCACTGCCTTCACTGGTTCTGATTTGAAGGAGAGGTAGAGCTGGGTATTATCTGCATACTGGTCAACACCTAGCCCAAACACCCTGAAAATCTCTCCTAGTGGCTTCATATAGATGTTGAAAAGCATGGGGGAGAGGATGGAGCCCTGAGGCACCCCACAAGTGAGAGTCCAGGGGTCTGAACACTCATCCCCCAAAACCTTTTACTCTGGCCCTGCCCACTTTTGCCTTTGGTCCCACCCACCAGTGGCATGAGGCCCCCAGAAGGGAATGTGGCCCTCTGGCCGAAAAAGCTCCTTATCCCTACAAGCACTACATGAAATGCCTGCTTTCCTTGGTGGAATTCTGTACAGTATGAAATGGTCCTAATGTCAGTAGAATGAAAAACAAAGGTGAGTGGACAATTAGATTTGAATTTTATGTAAGAGACAGAATTAATGTGGATTGGAAATAATGGGGAGAAATTAATCTTTCTGCATGCATATGAGACTGAGCATTTTAATTAGGGTATCAAATACCAATCATTTGTTTCGTGCTTCTTTTTTAGTAACTGGTTAATCAGTTAATAAAAAAATTGACGCAAAAATGTTAACAGCACAAGGGAGAGGTGCTCTGAGAATACCTGATTAAGAAAATGATTTCTCATGACTCAATAGAAGTAGCAACTCCTTTGCTCATCAGTTGTACACAAGGCCACTGAATTTGACCCAGCCAAGCACGTGAAACTAGGCATGTCTGAAGCTGAGCCAAAACAAATGCTTCCCAGTTTCACCACTTCATTCACTGGCTTTGAAGTTGGGTGGCATTTTAGTGATTTGGGATGACGCAAAGGGAAGCAAGGTGTGCAGCAAAAATGGTGCCCAGCAACTGCAGGGAGGGTTATTTTTGTTGCCATGAGGAATATATGAACAGCAGGTGGGGAAACAAAAAAGGTGAGCTCATGGAGCACGATTTCAGGAAACCTTCCTAGCCACCTTCCCACTTGCTCAATTCAACCTAAAAAGTTACTTTTAAGAACTTTCAGTACAGGTCAGTTTCTGCTTGTACTGCCAACATCTATGTTTTTATACCAGCAAATACTGCAAATTGCTCATGCAGCCCCAACTAATTCTGTTCTAATTAGTCTTCCAACTCCAAATTGCTAAGTGCTAATGGTAGAACCTCCTAAAATAGGTGCTGGGGACCAATTCATAAATTAGCTTAGTGGCCTGAATGCCACAGCAAAGCCACTCGTCCATAGCTGTGATAGTTGTTGTGACACTCTTTGTGTCAGTCTTTGTCCCACGCTTTAATTATCAGGATTTAAGAGAACAAATACATTAATAGGCAGTTTAGGGAAATATCCTCCTTGTGTTTGTATAGAGAGCAAGACACTATGTCCCTGACTCATCAACCAGGTTTACAAGTCACATATTAATCAAAAGTTGACACAAACCAGTACACATAAGGCGTTTATTTTAAAACATTAGTACCCTTCCCTTCTCTTCCCACTTGGGTGGAGGGGGGGTGGTTTTTGCTGTGGCATATTTTCTTATTATTTTTAAAAATGGGGGTGGGGGAGCCAAGGCTACAGGAGCTAATTTTCTTACTTTTATTTTTCAAATGTACTCTCCTTTTATTCTCCTTTTCAAAAACAAAATTATATATGTGTATACATGTATAAGATGTGAACCCCATGTTATTCTGGTAGTCATGATGGTGCTATGATTCATGTGCCTTTAAAATATGAAAATGCACATGCGCAGAGCATTAAAAAAAATAGCAGAGCTGGCAAACTTAAAAAAATAATTGTTCTCGCATATTAGTAATGTAGAAACATCCCCAGAGTTCCCTGGGAAGAGGCCTTGATTGTTGAAGAACTCTGAGAATTGGAGCTCTGTGATGGTGACTGGGATCTCATAACAGCTCTCAGCACCCTTAACATAATACAGTTCCCAGGATTTTTTTGGGGGGTGGGGAGCCTTGACTGTTTGAAGTGGTATGATACTACTTTAAATGATTGAGCCTTAGCCTGCTTCTGGGTTTGCTAGCTAACTTAAGTTACAAGGAACCAGGGCTGGGGAACCTGTGACCCTCCATAAGTCATTGGGTTGCATTTCCCATCATCCCTGGCCAGCAGAGAAGCGGCAGTAACTTCCAGCGAGATCTTGTGCACTCTGCAAGATCTTGCTGGAACCTGCTGTCGCCATTGCTGCACAACCCAAGTAATGGGGGCTTCAGTGGTGGGTGGTAGGGCAGTACCTTTTTGTTTTACCTCAGGTGGTGAGATGGGACAGGCTGTCCCTGTCTCTGACCCTTGATGGTGCTGGCTGGGACTGATGGGAGTTTGAGTTGCAGAATATATGGAGGGTCACAGGTTCTCTCCTTCAAGGGATGCTAGGAAGTACCAAAAGGGAACATCGGTCAACTTCAGATCACAGAAGTAGTTAACAACTGCCAGCCTCTTATGTAGTTTAATTTATGTGTCTCATTTGCTTTTTAAAAACAAACAAACAATGGGGTTGTATCCAATGTTAGTTATTCTCAGAGTTGGCCTATTAAAATTAATGAACATGACTGACTTTAGGTCCGTTAATTTTGATGAGTCTGCCCTGAGTATAACTAATATTATATGCAACACAGTGGCAATGGCAAGTGTATAACTAATTGCGAGGGAGCCCAGTCTAGATTTTTATTATAATAATGAAATTATAATAAATATTTTCTGTAGCTGTAGTAAAAAGTTACCTTTACTGCTGGCGTCACAGCTGTTTCCCCAGGTTTTTTCTCTCCTTATAACAGTTGCCAGAAATACCTCTTTCCTATCCTCTGCTTCTTTTCTTACTTTCAACTAAATTGCAATCATTTGTCCTCCTGCCTTCTTATCCCCAGTGTCCCTTCTTCTTGCGTCATTGTGCAATGAAAAAAAGACATTGCAACCAGTAAGGAGGATCCCTTGGAGCTCCTGATATCCAAACAATAATATACACTGTGAGAGAATGCATGGGATTCTGTGTAGTGTTATACTGGCAGGTGTTTGAATGGATGTTTTATTCTCAAATATAAATTAACTGAAGCCCCAGAGCAAAAACTGCTCGTCCAGATATAGGCGGCCCGTATGATATACCCATTGTTGGACAGTGCCACTCCAGATGCCCTCCAGTTGTTGGGGTTTTTTGGGGGGGGGGGATTTACCTGGATAGAAATGCAACGTTGTCAGAAAGAATGTTCTGTTATTCTCTTAAATAGAGAGTTTAGGTTTGGTGGTGGTTGTTTTCAAAAACGAGGGCACTGAATATTTAATATTTGCCTCTGAAGTGGTACAGAAAAAAATCATAATGTAAAATTGCCAGTCATAAAATAGATCCAGATTAAGTCAGAGGAGGCCTGTTCAAATGAATGGGACTTCATTAGATCCTTGTATGTGGCTGGAAGGCATCTGGGCAGCCTTATGGTACTTCTGCCTGAGCCCAGTGTGCTGTAAGAGCCCTGCCACTTGCACTCTGATCTCTGCAAGTCTAGTCTGGCCTGCTGTCTTGTTGCCTGCTGCACCTTGGCTTATGTGTGGCTCACCTCACAGGGCCTTGCCTCCATGCCCCTTGTGGCTTTGCATTTCTTTGTTGTTGTCTTGCATTGATCTCTCTGCTGGCTTGTGGTTCCAGGGTGTGGTTGGAGTGTGTGGAATGGGGTGGAATGACATGGTGTGACACTGAGAGGGGCTAGCTCGATGAGTCTGAGGTGTGTCTCCCGTGCATTTGAGTGCCTCACTGGCCCGGTAGTGCAGCCATGCCTGCTGGGAGCTGTTTCTGGATTGGCTACTCTGGATGCACTCTTGCTGCAATTTGTTTCCTTTGCCCTGTATTGCCACACATACCCTACCACCCCGTTCACTGCCAAACAGAGTTTGGGTGCAGCAGAATTTACACTGTCAGAACAGCAGAATATCTGAGGGTTTCCCATTCTTTGGATGGTTCTCTCAATCACTGAAAACCATGTTTATAGACCAGTGTTAAGAAATTAAAGTAGATCTTAAGTGCTCCCCATTTGGCATGCACTGCAATGACCACAAGTCAAGAAAGCGAGAAAGCCAGCCATAAGGAAAGACAGCAACACTGCTCACGAAAGTATTGCAAGAGAAGACAGCATGTTTTCATATTCATAACATTCAACATATAGTTTGTGGCACTTACAAAACAAAATGGCTGTCCAAAGAATGTTTCATTTTCTCACTGAAGTACAGGGTAGTGAACAACAATGGTCTCATTAAATGCAACATCTTGCATTGTCTACAACACCTTCCAGTTAACATAATTATCAAGAGGTAAATGGAGATTTTGCAAACGCATACCTGCCCTTCATCCCCATTGGCCAAGAATGTGAAAAGACGGTACCTTAAGCACAAAATGATTGTTTTTTTCTTATATCTGCAGGGGGAAAACAAACAACTCTTTCCACCAAGCTCAAATACTGCTAATGCTCACAATTACTGTGTGTTTTCATAACAACACATTAAGCTTTTGCATACTTATGAGTCATGTAGGCTTCATTAGCCTTAGATTACTTCCTGGCTTTTTTTGTGAGGTTTTCTCATGCCCTCATATCTTCCTTCCAGCCCATGACCTTCCTTCCATGATCTAATATCAGAGCCCTGCTGGATCAGACCAAAGATCAATCAAGATCATCACTTTTTTCTCACAGTGGTCAATCATATGCCTATCAGAAGCCTACAAGCAGGACACAATCCCCAGCAAATGGCACTCAGACTTCATACATACTTCACACATCTGGGATTATGTTCCCCTTTCTTTTCTCCAGAATGATGGCCAACTTTTTTTTTTAAATAATCCCATGGCAGAGTTGCCAGGTACATCTTTTGTTAGGAAGGTTGCTATTGACAGCTGGGCCTTCGGGAAGCTTTGGTAATAGCTGATCTGCCTCCCACACACCCAGCTAAGGGTGCTGTAATATCTGGGCAATATCTCTGACAAAGAATGAAAGAGAGGCTGCAGCCTGTAAGGCCTGAAGATCTGATGTGGGCCAACAGATCTGATTGCCTGTTGGGATGTTAAGTTGGGCCACCACCTATGTTTAACCTGTATGTAAATAAACTCAAATATTACCAAATGCCATTAAGCCTCTAACACCCCCCTTCCAAATGCTGCTTGGGGAAGTGGGGTGACCCACTTGGCATGCTTTAAACTGTTGACTATATGGGAAGTTGCATTTTCCCAGTCACAAAGTATTGAGGCTGACATAGAAGAAATTTAGGCCTATGCCAAAGAAAATTCTGTTAGGACAGACCCACTGAAATTAATGAACCAAATTAGGACTTGCCGATCGAAAGGTCGGCGGTTCGAATCCCTGTGGCGTGGTGCGCTCCTGCTGCTCGGTCCCAGCGCCTGCCAACCTAGCAGTTCGAAAGCACCTCCGGGACCGCTTACCAGCGGGAAGGTAAACGGCGTTTCCGTGTGCGACTCTGGCTCGCCAGATGCAGCTTTGTCACGCTGGCCACATGACCCGGAAGTGTCTGCGGACAGCGCTGGCCCCTGGCCTCTTGAGTGAGATGGGCGCACAACCCCAGAGTCTGTCAAGACTGGCCCGTACGGGCAGGGGTACCTTTACCTTTTAATAATTGAAATGGGTCTGACAAACATTGACTACAACCTTTAGTCTGCAATCCCATACACGCTTATTTGGGAGTAAGTCCCGCTGATATTGATGAGGCTTAGTTCTTAATAAACAAGGATAGCATTGCAGGGTAAAATCTCATCCTATAATTTAATACTAGGTCACTTCTCTTCCTGCAGTACCAGACTCTACCATCTTCATTTTCCCAATCTTCACATGCTATTCCTTTTCTGGCCCTTTTAATGGGAGCATTATTTATCTTTAGTAAATAACCCAAAATGCCTTTGAGGGTGCATTTTATAAATTAATTACTAATTACATTATTAATTGTTATCAAGTTTCATTTCTGGAAGGCTACAGAGATAGTTGAAATGCAGAAATTCTCCTGAGTCTGTCTTACAGTGTTTTATAGACCTCATGTTTATGCAATGTGATTGATTTTTCTCATGTCCTCTTAAGTTTAAACTATATTATTCTGTTTTAGATAGATGTTGCTTTAAAGTACTCTTTATGCAGGTTTCAATTAAAATGTTATGGTGGATAATCATTCAGATATTTGTGGTTTCTCTTATACAAGTACAAATTTCCTTCCCCCCCAAAAAAAAATCCTCTAGAGAAACAGCAAAACTGTAATTAATCTTTATTTTTTATTATTAAGTAATCCTTCCACTTTGTCATTTTACTTCTACTGATGCCAGTGATAGAACATACAAATTTGATGTCATATGAACAGAAAGGATTTGTGCTCCGGGAGGAACTTGTAAGAAAACTGCTGGTAAAGCTAATTCTGGTCTTACTGTGATTACCAATAATCTTCCAACAGCCAATGATGCTTATTTTATCTCTTTCAGCTGTGCTAATGACTAGTCTTATTAGCATATAGGTATGTCACCCAAGACCCCTTCCTTCCCCAATTTACATCACTTTCCATCCTAGCCCACTCAGTTCTCAATGTATGCATATGTTCCCTCCAGAAACACTGGCTGAAAGTTTGTTTCCTCGTAAGCAAAAGGTACCAGTTAAGACTGCTGTCTGAAATCCTGGAGAGCTACTGTTGATTGGTGTAGACCAGCCCTCCCTAACGTGGTATCTCCTGGATGTTTTGGACTACAATTCTCAGCAGTCCCAACCAGTATGGTCCATGGTTGGGGATAACATGGGTTTAGTCCAAAATGTCTGAAGGATACCAGATTGAGGAAGGCTGTTACAGACGATAAATACTGAGTTAGATGGACTGTTGGTCTGACTTGGCAGCTTCCTATTATTCCTCCCTCCCCATTCCTATGTATAGATCATAAATCCCTCCTATTCTTTTTCCCTCTCCTCATTCCAAAGTCTTATGTGAAACAGGGGATGCTTGAGTCTTCTGTGTCACTGTCCCCCAGGGGATTCATGAGCCCCCTTCCAAGATAGGCATGTAAGTGTAAGAGATGGAATAGTAAGGCACTCGTGTATTCACCCTAATAAACTATCTTGACACGTTCAGAATAATGTGGCCTTTATTCCACTTTAAATGGGTCCCAGCAGTGCACGTGAAATTATCTTCATACAACTAGCAGAGTTAAGCAGTCTGGAGGGGCTCCGTTTCCTTTCTTCTGGTTGCTTATAGTAATTTTCAGAAAGCAAGATGGATTTGACTGCCAGTCTTCAGAGAAAAGGGTTGCAGGTCCCATGGAAAGCCAACTGTCCCGCATAACAGATGGGGCAACTAGAGCTCAGCACAATTCCAGCACCACTGTCCAATGGATCTAAATATTGCTGTTAGCAGTAACACTAGACTAGGCTGCTAATCTGCTTCTCATGTGAACCTATATGCTGTTGTGAAAGTTAGGATAGTCATGTTGGGTCAAGTAATTAAAACTCTTAAGAATTCTGTATGAAATGACTACTTCTCCTGGGTGCTGTTTATGTTTTAAACGTCGGCATTCTAGTCTGGGGCCAGGTGCAACAATATGTTTATTCTCACCATCTGTGGTTGCATTGGGGTTTCAAAGGAACCCTGGAGGCTGCAGAAATGGTTTGCCAGTGGTGCCTGCCCCCCCTGGCTTCACACTGTTATTCTCTACCGGGCTTCAGAAATCGCTACTCAGGGCAGCCACTGTAGCTCTTTGTCTGAATTGTTGTAGACACCTGTTTATTGCCAAATGGCAGTAATGTAGCTTCAGGGTGTTGGTGGTGCAGGAGAGAGAGGCTGATAGTCGGAAGCTCTTACCAATTCCTTGGACTACTAAATCAGCTTGCGCTGCCCAGCCCTGCCATTGCTTCACAAACTGCAAGTAGCGGGTTGTAAAGCAGGAATATTCACAAGCCCAAACTTTAAGCTCAGTCTCTAAAACAAATCAGAGGCATCTGGCTGTTTTGCTGTCAGTGGGTAATGATGCAGCCGTGTCACAAACCCAGATGTGATTCTACATTTCTGCAGCTGTTCTGATGGGAATTTCAATGCCCCAAACATCTGCTACTGGGAATCATAGGCATGGCAACACAGACAACCTTTCAGGGCTGTTATTTTGGCTTGGGTTTTTCTTCTTCTTTCAAACTCCCCACCCCCACCCCCTGGATATATTTTCCCCTATTTATCTAAAAGGTTTCAAACCTTCCTATGTGGGAATAAATGGCAATAATCTTAGATTCAGTACCAGGCAGTACAAAATCCCAGAAGCTGAGAGTTATGGCTTCATATGGCTGAGAAATGAGGTTTATAGAGGCTGACATGATAGGACACTGTCTGTCATGTAAATAAAGTGAAAGGGAATTCTTAAAATGAAGCCATTATTGTCTGTTGCATAAATATGTATTTAGATCATTTTAATAATGCAGCGGCGTGAGTCTTTCAGGTAATTACATATTTAAAATATGGCTCAGGAAAAGCTTTTTGAAGATAGTTGCATTTCAAAAGATGTCAGCCATTATAATGTATCAAATCAGAAGAAACTGGAGAAATATATTATGAAATAATTACTGATCAAATATATGCATGAGAGAAGTACCTAAAAATAAATGTTTCTACCGATTTGTATGTGTGTCACAGAGAGAGAGAAACATTCTCAAGCTAAATCATTTCTATGCCATCTTTTATTATTTCATGGATAGAAGGGGGGAAGCTTTGCTGAAAATTGTCTGTATTCCAAAAGTTAACCTCTCAGCCATTCAGATGAACCAACAAAGAACTGAAAAGGGAATAGCATAGATTCCTATGGAAAATCAATTCATCTCTGTGGTTTTCTTTTAACTGTATCTAACAGTCAGATTGATTTGTTTAAATCTGGGGAAACAATACCCTCTAAGTCATCTGCATGCCAAGTTCAGTCCTGGCACGAGATTTTATGACATAAATACAATAAAAACAGAATTTATTCTAGAAATGCTGACTTGGCAAAATGGCACACGCCACCCCTGTCATAATTCTTTGATTTCCTGTATGTGAGACCATTAATAAACTGAAAGCAAACACAGGATATGAAAAATCAATACAAGGTACTGTAATGTTATAGCTGCAATAGCATTCCTAATTATGATTTCTTTTCTCAAGGAAACAATTTGGTGTCTAGCATCTGTGCAGTTTTTCCTTGTCCCTGACCTATTTTGGAAAGTTTGTCTGAAACACAACCCACCACAACTGACAAGGTGTTCTAACTGAGCTTACTGCATAAGTCAGATTTCTAACATGTTTCAGAGCGATAACAATGAGATCCCAGCTGTGATTTTTAACTCATGTTACCATAGAGACATGATGTGCTTGTAAAATGGTGGCTGCGGTGGTTGTAGCTGTGGCCTGCAGAGGTGAATCAGAATTACAACGCAGGGTGTAGAGTTCGTGATCACACCCACCGCATACATTTAAAGCACTCTTATGCCACCTTAATAGTTATGGCTTCCCTCAAAGAATCCTAGGAAATGTTGACCTCACAGAGCTACAATTACCAGCACCCCTAACAAACTACATTCCCCAGAATTCTCCATGACTGATAAATTGGTATAAGAGTGCAGGCACTTGAAATGTGCAACAGGGTGGATAATGAACACAGACACATGGGCAAGCTCCCCCAATGCACCATTTTTTCCTAACATGTTTTTCTCTCCCAATTAAGCATTTCATTGTTGTTTTAGCTTTGCCAGTCTCTAAAGGAGTTTTTCCAATGTCATCTAGAGGGTTGGCTATCCCTGGCATAGGGATTTCAACTGCATAATGCATGTGAAAGACTCTGGAGTACTTGAGTGTGTCATACAGATGATGGTTGTTGTTTAGTCATTTAGTCATTTAGTCGTGTCTGACACTTCGTGACCCCATGAACCAGAGCATGCCAGGGACTCCTATCTTCCACTGCCTCCCGCAGTTTGGTCAGACTCATGTTTGTAGCTTCGAGAACACTGTCCAACCATCTCATCCTCTGTCGCCCCCTTCTCCTTGTGCCCTCAATCTTTCCCAATATCAGGGTCTTTTCCAGGGAGCCTTCTCTTCTCATGAGGTGGCCAAAGTATTGGAGCCTCAGCTTCACGATCTGTCCTTCCAGTGACCACTCAGGGCTGATTTCCTTAAGAATAGATGTGTTTGATCTTCTTGCAGCCCATGGGACTATCAAGAGTCTCCTCCAGCACCATAATTCAAAAGCAGCAATTCTTTGGTGATCAGCCTTCTTTATGGTCCAGCTCTCACTTCTATACATCACTACTGGGAAAACCATAGCTTTTACTAGGCGGACCTTTGCTGGCAAGGTGATGTCTCTGCTTTTTAAGATGCTGTCTAGGTTTGCCATTGCCTTTCTCCCAAGGAGAAGGCGTCTTTTAATTTCGTGACTGCTGTCACCATCTGCAGTGATCATGGAGCCCACGAAAGTAAAATCTGTCACTGCCTCCATTTCTTCCCCTTCTATTTGCCAGGAGGTGATGGGCCCAGTGGCCATGAGCTTCGTTTTTTTGATGTTGAGCTTCAGACCATATTTTGCGTGCTCCTCTTTCACCCTCATTAAAAGGTTCTTTAATTCCTCTTCACTTTCTGCCATCAAGGTTGTATCATCTGCATATCTGAGGTTGTTGACATTTCTTCCGGCGATTTTAATTCCGGCTTGGGATTCATCCAGCCCAGCCTTTCGCATGATGAATTCTGCATATAAGTTAAATAAGCAGGGAGACAATATACAGCCTTGCCGTACTCCTTTCCCAATTTTGAACCAATCATTTGTTCCATATCCAGTTCTAACTGTCTTGTCCCACATAGAGATTTCTCAGGAGACAGATGAGGTGATCAGGCACTCCCATTTCTTTAAGAACTTGCCATAGTTTGCCGTGGTCGACACAGTCAAAGGCTTTTGCATAGTCAATGAAGCAGAAGTAGATGTCTTTCTGGAACTCTCTAGCTTTCTCCATAATCCAGCGCATGTTTGCAATTTGGTCTCTGGTTCCTCTGCCCCTTCGAAATCCAGCTTGCACCTCTGGGAGTTCTCGGTCCACTTACTGCTTAAGCCTGCCTTGTAGAATTTTAAGCATAACCTTGCTAGCATGTGAAATGAGTGCAATTGTGCGGTAGTTAGAGCATTCTTTGACACTGCCCTTCTTGGGGATTGGGATGTAGACTGATCTTCTCCAATCCTCTGGCCACTGCTGAGTTTTCCAAATTTGCTGGCATATTGAGTGTAGCACCTTAACAGCATCATCTTTTAAAATTTTAAATAGTTCAACTGGAATATAATCAATTCCACTGGCCTTGTTATTAGCAGTGCTTTCTTAGGCCGATTTGACTTCACTCTCCAGGTTGTCTGGCTCAAGGTCAGGAACCACACTACTTGGGGTGTACGAGACATCCATTTCTATACAGATGGTAAGGATTACTAAATGAAGGAAAGGGCATGGTCCTATAGCAGTAATACTCATAGTGATCCCAAGTAGTCAATAAAACACAAGAACACATGGGTTATTTGGGCTTAAGTTGCAGGTTCCAGATCTAAAGTTGCATCTCAAATACTGGAGGAAAGATTAGAAATGGGATATCGCTCTACTCCTGCTAAATCTACTTCTTGGTATGTAAAAGATCCTGTTCACCTATAGATTAAAATGAAATTCCTGCACAATTATTTTTCTTATATTGCATTGACATCCTTCCATTAGTTGTCTTTTTAAAAGTGGCTTCTAACGTTGTGGAAGCATATAAATTGGTTTAAAAACATAAAAAGAGCCTGCTGGATCAGCTCAATGGCCTGTTTGGTCCAGCATCCTGTTCTCACATTGGCTAACCAAATGCCTGTAGGAAACCAACAAGTAGGTCCCAATGCCTCCTGTGGTTTCCAGCAACTGGTATTCAGAAGTACTATTGCCTCTGATTCTATAAGAATGTGTGAAGCTAGAATTCCCCTCATATGTCACTGCTTCTCTACTGATACACAAAAACTTTGAACAGGTCGGGAGCTGTACAATGATGCATGTTGACACATATGCTTGTTACTTTCTTAATGTGCATACCCATAAATGCAGCTGGTGACCTGGGTCTACCTTGTAGCATGTAGTCCAGCCTTCCCCAATATAGTGACTGCCAGATGTTGTTGGACTTCAACTCCCATCAGCCTAGCCAGCAGGGCCAATGGGGAAGGATGATGGGAGTTGTAGCAGTGGCAGATTTGGGTACTTTGACACCCTTTGTGAGGCCAAAACTCAGTGCGCCCTCCAACCTGTTCTGCCTTTCCAAAGGTGGATAAGGATGCACCAAGCTTTGGGAAGGAGGTATGAGAGCTCTGGCAGGGTCCTAGAACCCTCCCACCTCCTTTCCAACCCCAGGAAAGTGTTAAGTAGGCTTTTGGAAGGAGACAGGAGGCCTCAGGATCTTACTTACCAGGTTTTGAGACAGTGCTCTCTCAGCTCAGAATCCAGTATGTGCGTACTACTTGCACATTCCCAAATCCACCCCTGGTTATAGTCCAGCATCATCTGGAGGACATCAGATTGGAGAAGGCTCTAGTGATCAAAAAAGTTAGTGATCTTCAAGTACTTCTCCATCCCTGTTCATTGAAGATTGCTTGTAGCAGGTAGAGAATGCTGGTTCCTTTAACATCCAAGGGTTCTTTTGCTAGACATTATGACAGAAATGTGTTAGGGCCAAATGCAGACACACATTTTCTGTGAATTCTAGTCATGTCCTAATGTTATCTTGTGTTCCTTTCTGGTCAACATGTTTACCACTGATGTTCTAGAAATGACAACAAAGAACAAGAATTAGAGCCGTAAGCCAGGAGTGTGAGGGAACCCAAATAAGAGGGGAAAGGCATAAAATAAAAGAAAGGAGGGGTAGAGAAGATAATTTTTACCCAGTAGAAATATTGGTTCTCAAGATGTGAGGACGCATACACAGTCTAAATGATGCAATCATAAGTATGTGGGGTGATGAGGGAAAGACAGGGGGTTTTGAAAGTCCTGATGTTTTTAGTGTTTTTCAGAAAAGAAAAAATTACAAATCTTATTTATCAACAAACAATGTTATGCTTATAGAGGTATTTGGGAAGGAGGAATGTGTCCCTTTTTAGAGGTTACCCTTGACATGTGAGATGGAAGCCGGGCTGCCAATAAAGCAAAGTTAGCTTTCTGCTTTGGAATTTCTGTCAGCAGCAATCATTGATACGGCTGTTCCTCCTTAATAAAATCCATCATGCACTCCAAAAGAGTAACTAGGACACTTAGTTTTTATTCCACATGCATCTCATTTGTCTTCAGCAGGTTCTTCCATAATCTCATCATTATTGCTATCACCCTCTGAGGACAGCTGACTTGCATTAATCAGCTAGGCCTCCCTCATTCCTCACTAGATTCTTTGCAGCTTTACTGTGCCCTTGGGCATCCTAACTTTACTTGAAAAATTAATAAACCTCCCCTCTCTTATCTTACCTTATTAATGTCTGTCTTTGTAACCCATTATCCCTGCATCTCATCAGTGACCATTTGGGGCTGTGGTGATCACCAAAGGATTGCACCCTGGTGAGGCAGCGCACAAGAGTGCCCTACATAAATGCAAAAGAGGAAGTTCAAAGCCCGGCTTTGTTGTTTAGGAGTCTGAATGGTTGATGAAGTGAATGTGTGGGAATTGTTAGGATTCCACAGAAGGCCATTAAGGCCCATCAGACATTTCCCTATTGCCGTCCTCATGCCTCCTTCCTCCACCCACCAACCAGCACACACCCAAACCTCTTTTTCTCTTTCTCTCGCTTTGCAAACCAATGGGCTTGTTAGCCGTCCAGTATTTTGAAATACTGGTATGCTAATCACTTGTGTTTGCACATTTTGGGGGGTTGTTGTTGGTCATGGTTTGCAGTTATACTGGCTGTCTCCCTTGCTTACTTAAAAGTACAATCCAATTGAAAATAAAGATTTTGCAGGTTTGCTCATTTCACACAGAGATAGCAGCTGGTAAGTGTCTTTTGCAATTCATCAGAGGCCTCCCCGACCACCTGCTCTTGGCATCCTGCAAACAGCTGGCTCCGTGTATGTACCATAAGCTATTATCTTACTCAATAAATAATGAAAGAAAGAAAGAAGGCAGGATGGAGTCATTTCTTTGTAAATAAAATAAATTGATCACCATCTTTCTTTTCCCATCTAGAAAAAAGCCATCATGTTAAAGGTGTGTTCTGTTTAAACAATATCTAATACACAAACATGGACATGTGTGTCCAGGCAACAAGCAAGCTCAAATGCATGACAGTTTCTATTTTCTAAAAAATTGCTGCATTTTATAGAGACCATGGGGAGGTTTTTTTAGAACTTCAACTAATGTCACCAGATGCCCCACTATTGAGAGGGAAAGCTATGTTTTCCAAAGACTGTCCCACTTAACTCCCCCTCCCCCCCAACGAATTTCTGTTCTTTAGTTCTTAATTGTAGTGGATGTCAGCAAGTCACTCATGTTTGTTTTGGCCTTGTGCTGCTGTTGGACGGCACCACTGCTGCGTTTTCTAGCTGCCTGGGTTTTGTTAAAGTAGGGCATTAGGGGGAAGCATTATAAGCAAGAGAGATCAGTGCAAATAGTAAGCTTTCTGTGTGCAAATCTTGCAGATACAATGCACGTCTGATGTATGTTAAGGTTTGTGTCACTATCTGCGCTTATTTGCATTGGTGGGGATGTGCATTTCTATCTGTGTTTCAGTGCAGGAGGGAGTATACATCCCTGTACACTCTTGGGCTAGCTACTCATGGATAACACCATCTTGTTTCCTTGCAATTAACATGTCGTTCATACAAAGCTGATGTGTATCGCTGTGACTGAACATAATAATGCTGAAAGCCAGGCTATCAATTCCATAAGGAGATAGATATTGCCAACCAGATTTAAGGGGGGGAGAATTCTGCAACGGACAAGTAATTTGATTAAGTCAGAGGTAGGTCACTGTTGTTAAATTATTGTGGAGAGTACAGCCAAAGCTGATAGTAGCTTACTGAGCTCATATCAAAGACAAGGTGCAAAGAGGGCCTTTTTGTTTCACAACTCAGTAACTTCCTTGCCACTATGCTACAATACGTACAGTAGCTTCCACTGACTTGAATGAGAGCTTCAGCCTTATGGGACAGTGCCAGCATTTAGGGGTGTTGTGAAAATTCAAGCAAAGGTGCTCCACTTACCCTTTGTTACTTACTGCCTCATCCCTGTCCCCGCTGTTAGGATAACCTTCATCCTAACATCCTCCCCCTTTCCGTGTAACCTGTAGTACCTGTGGTTCAACCCAATTGCATCGAGCAAAGAACTCACCTTGGAGCCAGAGAGATGTCTGTGCATGGTGAAGGGTTGCCACAAAGTTGAGAGAGGTCCACTAAGTCTAGACTTCCTCTGTCCATTGTAAAGTGAAGATGCTGGCAGCAGGGGCAAATCTCAGCAGGGAACAGGAAAACTCTTCCCATGTTGGTATGCCGCCAACATCTTCACATTGCAAAAGTCAGGGGGAAAGAGGAGGAGTTTGGTGGTGGGCCTCTCCCATCTTCAAGGGAGCTGCTTCCACCACCTGCTACTCTGTGCTGGCCCACAAGGTGAGTTTTCCCTTAGGTTAATGGGCAGCAGATGTAATAGGATGTTTGGGTGTTCTTTCAAATGCTTGGGGGAGAAAAACTGGAGGTTTTTCAAGCATTTGAATGGAATCCTTGTAGTGCCAGGTTCATTTTCAAAAAGCACAAGGTTGCTTATCCATCATGGATGTCATTAGAAAATACTGCATTTTACCACATTCTTCTCCAATAAAGAGTGGTGTTGTTTAATCTAGCTTCCTCAAAGTCCACCTAATCATTTTTTAATTATATCTAATTACAGCAAATAAAAGCAATCTGCTGCATGAATAATTTTATTAGGGATTTTAAATTTAGGATCTTATTCTAAATTATTCTTTGCAGGTAAGGAACTGAGGGCAGTACAATGGATGCTGCTTTCTCATATCTGTAGAACACTTTTTAATCCCTTCTGGACTTTTGCTACTTTGGAACAGATTTTACATCAAATGTGTATTCTAGCCAAAGTAGGTTTTACATTCAAGCGCAAAAGCCAATTTAAGTCACAGTTTTAAAAACACCCTTTTAGCTGTTTATACCAGTTTGGCATGATTTTATGAAAGCACTAAGCTCAGCCCTAGAATTAAAGGAACAAAAGAAAAACAGTGCAGCTGTAACATAAGCTTTCTGTTAAGCCAAGCGGTTACAGATCTATAGAGGAATGTTAAGTCTCACAGTTCAGGACACTGAGAGAGAGAAAAGTGATAGGTATTAGAGAAAATGTTTTCCACTCCAGTTTGGATGCTGAATTCCAGAATGTGGCACTGGGTGGTTATTGCTTTACTTCAGGGGTGGAGAGCCTTTTGAGCCTCCAGATGTTGCTGGACTAAAATTCCCATCCTTGATCATTGACCATGTTGGTAGGGCCAGATGTCCCAAAGCATCTGGAGGGCTTCAGGTTCCCCATTCTATTCCATGGCAGTTACGCTTTGGGATCCCACAGGGCTCTGTTGCATACACCCATGCTTTTTAACATTCATATGAAACCATGGATGAAGTCATCCAGAGATATGGACCAAGGTGCCATTACTACATGGATGACACTCTGCTCCACCTCTTTTTATCAAATCTAGGTGAGGCAGTGGGTATTCTAAACCAGTGCCTGGATGAGGCCCTATGAAATGAGACTCGATCCAAGGAACTGGTTCATTTGACCAGCTGAGTGTTGCTCAGCCAGTTCTTAAGGACAATAGCTGCAATGTGAGAGTGTTCTTGGATTAAGCACTGCTATTTAGAGGCTCAAGTGGCTTCTGTCGCCAAGACGCCTTTTATCAGCTTGGACTGATATACTTGCTGCAACCCTATCTGGACAGAGATAGACTTGCCACAGCTATCCACATTCTCTTAACCTCTTAATTGGATTGCTGCAAGGCACTGTATATGGGGTACCTGGAAACTTCAATTGGGCAGCAAGATAGTTTACAAGGATTGGACACTATGATCTCATTATGTCATCTGCACTAGCTTCCAAGCAGTTTCCAAGCGATGTACTGGTCTTAACTTGGAGCCAGGTTACCTAAAGGATTGTCTCCTATAGACGTTTCCTACCTTGACTTTAAGATCTGCTTCGAGGGCCCTTTTTATGTTACCCTCCACTAAGCCAGGTGCTGTAGGTGGCTACTAGGAAAAAGTGGTCTTCAGTTGTTCCTCACTTATGGAGTGTCCTCCCCAGAGAGGGTCCCCTGGCATCTACAGGCTGGCCTTTGGGGCACCAGGACTTTGTTGTTTTATTTTTCACCTAAAAATGTTTTAATAATATTTCAATCTTGTTTGTTTTTTTTCTTAAGTTTTAAGATCTGTGGAATGGTAGCTACTGCTGTGAGTTTTACTATATTGTTTGACCTCTGTGCTCCTGGTTTTATGCTGCATTTAGATTTTAAGGTTTTAATTTCACATGCAATTGTTTCACTTTTATTGTAAGCCGCCTAGAGAACTTTTGCTATTGGGTGAAATATAAATTTTGTAAATATAAACAAGCAAATAATCATTATGGAAACATACTGGAATAATTGGAACTAGTAAAAGATATATAACGGGAGTTTGCTGGTGTACATGCAAAAATAGTTTCCTTAACAAATATATATCCCAAAACCAACAAAGAACTATTGAAGAGAACCTGAATTGTCTTACGTATTTCCAGTTGATGACATATATAGCTGACAATTTATAGCCAAGTATATTGTATTGGATATAATTTCTCTATTAAATCATCTCTATTAAATCTGGGATTGGATTTAGCTTTCAACTGATTAAGATCTTCATAGTTAATACTTTCCAAATGTTGTCATACTATCTATGAATAGTTGGAAGTTGTTTTACGTTTCTATTATGCTGCATTTTAAAACTTTACCACTATTAAAATCAGCTCCCTGCTAAATTGTGATATTGCTTCCTGGTTCATTACACCCAACAAGAGGTATTTTCTGTTGTGTGGAGTAGAAGTGCTTTGAAGAAATGCCTGAAACAAATGAGGCTGTCATAGTATCAGAGTGTGATTGTACCCTGTAATCGTAATGTGCACAAGTGTCTGTGTTATCCTTGCACATCCTCACCAACAGTGAATACATTAGCCTATTTCACTACATCATTTCTGAGCAATACTTTAGCAAAACTAGTTTCAAGATGGTATACAGCACCTCATGAAATCTTGTCCAGGGGTCCTTTACCATTTTTTTTACCAAGTGTAGGAGCCCATATTATATATAGCTGGGAAATAATATGCCTAGAGTATCTAGCTCTATCATAAAAGCTTTAAGGCTTCAACCCAATAACCAATAATCTGGAACCAGGAATGGGAAAGAAATGTAATTCAGTTCACATTTAAAGCCAAATTTCACAAATTTGCACTTTTTGAAAGAATAAGAACCATCCTTTGAAATTTGCACTTATCCAAACAAAACAATGTGTGCAAAAATGCATAGATTGGGGAAAAGTGTGCATCAAAATGAATATGTTTGAACAATAGCATGCAAAAATGCATTGCATTAGGGAAATAGCATGCAAAAATATGTACATTAGTCAAAACTATGAGTATCAAAGCATGCATAATGATGCAATGGTATTTCATGTGTGTAAGTGTTTTGTCTGGAACCCAGAACAGAAGATATCTAATGGACATAGCATAAAAGAATTCACCAGTGTGGTGGACCCACACTGTTCATCCTAGATAACCACAATTCATTATGTTGCATATTCATGGATACCTAGCAATATCATTATTCATAGGATCCGTCTTTTCTTACATAACTTTTAGCTTCCATAGATATAACCAGTTAAGGTCGTCTCTCGTCTTGTGACCCACTCTCAGTATGTCACTAATTTCACAAAGTAAGTGTGCACTACCTTTGCACGCAGTACACAAAATGATGACTAAGGATGGATGATCACCCTTATAAGACTCTGGAGCAATTAGTCACCCCAATTTCTATCACATTTCCAACTTGACAAGTTTGCCATGTGACTAAGGAGTGCTAAGGAGTGCATAGTTGACACAAGAGCAATATTGAGATGGGAAACTGTGAAGGGTGGGGGTGGGACCATCACTGCTGAGTTGTTGAGCAAATCATTTGCCTGATACTACTCACATAATAGAAACAATTCCCCACTGATTTCATTGCACAATACAGACTGTTTGACTAGTACACTGGAGCATAATATTCCATATGAGTACTGTAGCACATATCTCTTTTTTGCTCAAGTGTTATCATTAAGTAGGAAATGCAGCATATTTTTCAAGCTGTCTGCAATTGCACTGGAAACCCACATATTTTTAGTTAAAGACTGAAAGTAAATTGAGGATATGGAATATCAATGGGAGGTAGTGCTCCAGCTGCTAGTGCAGCACTGTTAATTACACAATACTTTTATGGAGCAATTCAGTGGTAATTCTTACTGCTATTCCTCCTTAATAAGATCCATTGTGCACCATAAAATAGTAACTAGGACACAGTTTGTATTCCACATGCATCTCACATCTCTTTAGCTGCTTCTTCCATATCCATAATCTCATCATTATTACTATTACCCTCAGAAGACAGTTGACTTGCATTAATCAGACAGGCTGACATTCCCTTACCAGATTTTTTCCCCTGCAGTTTTATTGTGCTTTTGGACATTTTAATTAACTTGAAAAATTAATTACAAATTCCAACCTTATTAATGCCCGTCTCCACTCCCCAACTTCTGTAGTCCATTAGCACAGTTTTATTGGCACTGACCATTGCAATGCAGGGTCAACAAAGAATGAGGCATTAAGTAAAGATCACACAGAAATGTTCTTAAGTGGGAGAACAATCATATCCACAAATTATGCCTGCTGGACAGGATAGGATCACATCCTCAGAGGCCATCTTCCATCCATTGCTGCTAGCCTGCTGGTACGCTGATGCAAATGATATCCTGAATGTTGTGCATTGTTCTTTGCACTAGTACAGTTAGTTTCCAACAGAAGGAACACAGTGGCAGAAGTGACTGCTCTTAGCAAGAACCGTTTCTTTTCTCCATGAACCCTACATGTTGAAGGCTCAGTGGCAGAGCATCTGATTTGTAGGCAAAAGGTTCTGAGTTCAGTCCCTGACATCTCCTGATAAAGCTGGACAATATCCCTCTCTGAAACCCCTAGAGAATCACTGTTGGTCAGTGTCACCAATACTGAGCTAGATGAACTAATGGTCTGAGTTTGTATACGTCCTATGTTCTGTGCTTGTTGTTGTTTAGTCGTCTTAGTCGTGTTCATCTCTCTGTGACCCCATGAACCAGAGCATGCCTTGGAAACCCTCACTTTCTTCTCAAAGCTTCTCCTTTTTTATGTCCATGGAGTTTTCTTGGCAAAATACTGGAGTGGTTTGCCAGTTCCTTCTCCAGGTGGGTCACATTTAGTCTAAACTCTCAGCTATGACCTACGGTATCCATTTTAGGTGGCCCTGCACAGCACAGCTCATAGCTTCTTGCAGTTATTCAAGCCCCTTCGCCACGACAAGGCAGTGATCCATGAATGGGATTAAGCTTAAGCTCCTGCAAACTTCAGTTGCATATATGCAGCAGTGAGTGGTCAAAGTTGCCACCTAAACCTGAGTTTGATGACTGTGAAGCTCTTCATGGCGTAAGATGCATTCTGATGCTTCTTCCGCTGAAGGAAATCAAAAGTGAGCGAGTCTATTGCTCACTCTTTTCCAGTATTTCAGTAGCAAAGGTTGCACTTTGGAGGGAGCAGTGCTTCATAGATCCCACCAGATTTTTGAGAGATGGAGGAGTTCTGTGAATGACCAACATATTTTTTTTATCTGGAGCAAGAAGCTTTCTGAGGCAGTTTAAAGTTACACATCCTATTGCAACCAGGAGAAAAGCTCCTGAATAATTTAATAATCTCAGGCTGTTCAGAAGAAGAAGAAGAAACTCATTGCTTGGGTCCTTGGGACATGGATGAAGTTGTGTGGGTGGAAGTATATATTTATTCACTGTGGACTTTGATTAATTATTTACCAGTTCAACTGCCATTAACAAGATCTCTGAGTGGCAAGGTCTCTGCTGGAACGAAATTTAATCGCTCCCTTCATTATTTACACAGGTGAGATCCTCACCTTTTAATATAGAAATCTGGTACCAGGTTCCCTAAAGTCAGCTGAATAATTGGAACACCCCAGGCTACCAATTTAATTCAGCTTCTTCCGAGTCACTACTCTGGGCCCAGTTCAGACTTGCCTAGCATCAAATAAGAGAGATTACTCACTTGTACAAGAGCTGCAAAAATCAGGCTCTCATTTTGCATAATTTGACTTATACTGCAGGGAAACAAAGAGGAAAATCTGCCTGAAAGTTTCAAAATGTATTAAACGTTTCTCGTATTGCCAAACACAGTGTTTTCAACTGTGTGTGACAAAGCAATAAAAAAGAAGCTCTGATATACACTTGCCATCAAGGTTAACTATGTAGTAGTGGATTTATATGGCAGGCACTTAACCACAGACAGCTTATTTTGTCACATGAAAAGTATTCCTCATAGTTGGAGAGCCAAGTCCTATGAACATTATCTAAAATATACTCGGAGTCGAGAGTGGATTTAATGCTCTTTATTCAGCTCAAGTGGTGAGGAGGAAATGGAAGTTCCCCCCACAATATCTGCTTTATATACATTATTTACACAATGGGCTGCACATGATAGGCTAATTCCGGAATTCTCTTGTAGGCCAATCAGGTTGTGGATTCACTTCCACTTGGAGCTGGATTGGGTGGCTCCTGTGGACCAATCATACTGCTGCAGGACCAATCAGACTGCTGCATTTTGGATCCTATTGTTCTAGGACCAATCAGACTGCTGCATTTTGGATCCTATTCAACTCAGTACATAACATTATCTATGTGCGAAGGCGACATTTGTTGACTTCTTCAGTGGACTTCTTGGTGGCTTAAAGTGAACTAGCTTTATACTAAAAAAAAATTCCTTCCAGAAGTGTATCTGAAGAAGTGTGCATGCACACGAAAGCTCATACCAATAGCAAACCTAGTTGGTCTCTAAGGTGCTACTGGAAGGAATTTTTTTATTGTTATTATTTTGTTTCGACTACGGCAGACCAACACTGCTACCTACCTGTAACTAGCTTTATACTGTAACAAGTGCATATTTGTAAGTGCTTCTTCATGTCAATACTTCTCTAGCCTTCAGAGTTTGTGCATCTGCAGTCAAAACTGGTAAAAGTTTGGACATCAGTGCTGGTAGGCAAAGCTTCCTGTGTCCAGAATACAGGATTTATTGAATGCATTTCTCCACTGGAAGCTGGTACCAATTGGGGCTGGTTAAGCAGAGGGTCACTTAATATCCTACATGGTGCCTAGCAATGGGTGGAATTAATGCCAGGCACCATGTAGGAACTCTCTGGGACTAAAATCCTATGCACACAAGAGAGTATGTTCCCTTGAATACAGTGGGATTTCCCTTTTGAGTAAAAAGGATAGGATTGGGGTGAGACCACAATGATACAGACCCCAAGCAAGCAAGCAAGCAGGCAGAGCAGAGAGTGAGAGATTTAATAATGGGGGGGAGGAGAAGGAAGGGGGCTCATGTTCTGTGAGGAAACTGAGTCCTGCTGCTGCATCCTTTCCCTTTATGGACCAGCAATGCCTTTCTCCCTCCCTCAGAAGAACTCTTGCACATCTCTGTGGCACTGCTGTCCCCTTTAACCATGAAAATTCTGCCATAGCGGAGAGCAGAATGAATAATTTTCTTGTCAAAAGCTGAACTGTAGTGGAACAGAACCAGTGCTGCATGCAACAAAAATAGGGTGCAAGAGAAGTCAATGTCTTCTTACAACCCTTGTTTTGGTGCTTCACATTAATTTATTACATCATTTGGTATTCTTTCTCAGCCACAAAAGTATATTAGATGCATAGGTGCCAAATCCCTGGGGCCCTGGGAGCCCGAGCACTCACAAAATTCCCCATGAAGGGGCCCACAAATTTCAGTGCCAGGGCCATGCACACTGCATAGCACCCGCAGCCCTGGGCACCCATGGTTGCGGGGCCAAGTTGGCACTCCTGATTAGAAGGTACTTCAAAGGTGAACTAGTCCACCTAACTCAGCCATTGCACTAAAGTCATTGGTAGTCTATCTGTTAGTGGCTGCTAGGTTGGTGGCGGCCCAGGGGTGGAAGGACGCTGCAACTTTTACATTGGATAATTGGTTTAAGAGAGCTTTACATATAGCTACCCACCATCTGAAGGAACTAGGAAGTGAAGCAGGACCAGACATTTGGTTGACTTTTATACTCCATATAAACAATCAGCCTGCAAATAACCTTATTCCTCCTAAATATTACTTCATATGGAAATATTTGAGCTCCTACTTGTTTGCTTCAGACACTCCCTACAATTATCTGGCCTTTAGTCCTTGGTGCAATTGATGCGAAACCTCTGCCAGTTATACCCATTTTCTTCCCTGTAACATTTTCTTCCCTGTCTGTCTGTCTGTCTGTCTCTCTCTCTCTCTCTCTCCACATAAACAAACAAACAAACAAACACACAGAGTATTTTTTTGGTCTGTAACTGTGAAGAGTTCTCTGTTTTGTTTTACATAAAAAGGTCACCTAGCCCAAATTGCTACTGATGCAGGAAAACTACCCCTTCAGCATCCCTAATATATGGCCATCCAGCTTCCAGCTTCTAATGGAAAATTCACCACCTTCCAAGGTTGACTGTCCCACTGTCAAACAGCTTTTACCTTCAGGAAGAACTTCCTAATGCTCAGCTGAAATCTTTCTCCTTTCAATGTGAACACTTTTGATCCTACCCTCTGGAGCAACGGAACACAAATTCATTCCCCCTTCTGTGTGACAATGCTTCAACGCCCTCCCACCAGATGTCAAAGAGAAAAATAACTACCAAACTTTTAGAAGACATCTGAAGGTAGCCCTGTTTAGGGAAGCTTTTAATGTTTAATAGGTTATTGTATTTTAGTATTTTGTTGGAAGCTGCCCAGAGTGGCTGGGGAAACCCAGCCAGATGGGTGGGGTATACAGAATTATTATTATTATTATTATTATTATTATTATTATTATTATTATTCAAATAGTTAAAAATGACTATTACATCTTAATGGTCTGTTGTCCAGGCCAACCATACTCAATTCCTTTAGGGCTTGGTCTCCAGGCCCCCTCCTATCATTCTCTTCTTCCTCTGGATCCCAGTTTGTTAGTATATCCATCCTAATCTGTGCTGCCCAGAACTTGACACTGCACTCTGGGTGAGATCTGATGAAAACAAAATAAGGTGGCACTATACTTTGCCAATATATTTTGAATTCTGCACAAATTCAAAAGTTACCACTTGAATAGACAATGCAAATTAAATAAATGTTATAAATGGGAATTGTGTGATCTGCATAATTCATTCTCCTAGATTTCAGAATCTAGGAGTAGTTTGGTCCCCTATAAAACAAGAGAGATATAAAGTTATACTGGTAACCCTAGCACCTCTCTAAGAAATATACCATATTTTTTGCTCTATAAGACTTACTTTTTCCCTCCTAAAAAGTAAGGGGAAATGTGTGTGCGTCTTATGGAACGAATGCAGGCTGCGCAGCTATCCCAGAAGCCAGAACAGCAAGAGGGATTGCTGCTTTCACTGTGCAGCGATCCCTCTTGCTGTTCTGGCTTCTGAGATTCAGAATATTTTTTTTCTTGCTTTCCTCCTCCAAAAACTAGGTGCGTCTTGTGGTCTGGTGCGTCTTATAGAGCGAAAAATACGGGTAATCTGTGCTGCCTCTTGAGCTAGCTTCTTTGACTTCATGTTCATGGGTTTGTAGTGAAATCGTGAGGAATACCTATGATTTTTATTTATTTAAAAACATTAAAGGTAGTCAAATACTGCAAAAATTCCCTTAGAGCAGTGTTTCCCAACCTTGTGCCTCCAGATGTTTTTGGCCTACAACTCCCATCATCCCTGACCACTGGTCTTGCTAGCTAGGGATGATGGGAGTTGTAGGCCAAAAACATCTGGAGGCACAAGGTTGGGAAACACTGCCTTAGAGGAAGAAACTCATGCAATGAGCTGTCAAAATGATTGGCTTTTAAACAACCTATGGACTTGAAGATGATTGACTGCTCAGAGTTACTCAGTGAAATGCTTGTGAACTGAACAACAGTTGAATTTACAAAAGTAAAAAATCTGGAAAGAATTAATCCATGGATAGTGAAATCTGTGTGCTTCATATTGATTGTAGGAAGGTCAAAATGGTCCTTTTCAATGGAGTGTGGAACCTTTCCCTAAATGTGCAGAAGCTGATAAAACTGAAGTCACGACTTTGCTTTGATTTTCTGCTGTGTGTTGATGGCCACTAGGGTTGGGTGGCTTTAAAAAGAGATTAGAGAAATTCATGAAGGCAAAGTCCGTTGGTGGCAATTACCCATGGCGCTTATATGTTACCTTCAGGTCCAGAGAATTATACCAGCTGCTGGAGAACCACAGTCCTTTATGATCTGCTTGTCAGCTTCCCAGAGACATTTATTTACTTCAAACTATATCTGGTCTTTTTTACTTGCCCTTCATCCTTAGATACTAGGGTGGGCTTTATAACTAAAATACAATTACAAAATGATGAATAACAGTTAATAAAACAATTTACAGGGAGTATAACTAAAAAATAATGCTTCATTTCCAAAAGTAGTAACCAATTAAAGCTGTAAAGTGCTGGTGCCTGATTAGCCTCTCAATTTGGGGGCCACCACAGAGAAGTTCCTGTCTTGATAAGCCACTGCCTCCTGAACTTCTGAGGGTGGTGGCACTACCAACAGGCTCTCTTCCACTGATCTGAATCTCCAAACTAGTGCCAAACTAGTGGGGTCCAAGTCATTTAGGGCTTCATATGTTAATGAAAGCACATTGAATTGGGCTCAGAAGCGAATAGGCAACTGGTGCAGATGCTTGAGAACATTTGGTTGGCCAGCGTGGAATGCAACCCTCTTCTAAAACTAGGAAACAAAGTGGAGAAAGTGGGTCGTTATCCTAAAAGCATTCAGATAGAGCATCATCACCTGGACATAACCCTCTGGAAAGCTCTTGCACTTTAGGCCCCACTGAACTGAACCTTCTCTTGTGCAGTTCCTATCGATTTCTGTGAGGCTTTCACTGAACATCCCAGTAGACCGTGCCCCTTTTTTGTACAAGTATTTCCTTCAGATATATAGTTCAGCCCATGAAAGATGAATGGAGATGCCTGTGTGTATAACTGTCTTTTAATTCTGGCTTGTCAAACTGTGACAGCCACTCTGGCATTGTCATGTTAGATTCTCATGTTCTGTTGATGTCAGAATTTTACCTAGAAATAGGAGCTGACATGATCTGAATTATGATATTTTCAACAATAAAGGCCAAACTATACCTTACACACAGATTTGTGTTACATTATCCTGCTGGGTTGTTGTTGTTTTTTCAGAAGGGACAATCCTAACAGTAGTAGTAGTAGTAGTAGTAGTAGTAGTAGTACCCTGCCCATCTGACTGTGTTGCCCCTGAGCAGCTTCCAACAAATAATAAAACAACAAACATTAAACACTTCCCTATACATAGCCTTATCTGCTACTTTCCTTTTTCATTGTGCCCCCATGTTGGTAGTGAGTGGGTTGTTTGAGGCAGCTGATTTAGACTTTGAAAATGACAGAAAGGTAAAGTCTGAACACCCTTTCCTTTCTATTTCTCCAGTGCCAATTGCAAATCTAGTGGCTGTTCCTATGTAATATGCATCCAACATCTAGTTGCTATCTTAAGGCTGGACCCAGCACGGCTTGTGCAATGGAAGGTCTATCTCCTCTCCTTTCTTCTGCAGCCTCCTCACCTCCTCAAAATCTGCACCAGAGGGTTGGGGGGGACGACATTGGAGTAGATTTTGGGTGCACATGAAGAGAGGAAAGATGTGATTCCAAAGACCCAGCATGGGTTTCTCAAACGTATGTCATGCCAGGTGAATCTCATTTCTTTTTTTGATAGACTTACAAGCTTGGTAGATCCCCTGTGATATTCGTGTGGAGAAGCTGGTAATATATGGGCTAGATGAGGTAACTTAGGTGGCTTTGCAGGTGGTTGACTGACCAAACCCAAAGAGTGCTCACTAATGGTTCCTCATCATCCTGGAAAGAAGTGACAAGTGGGGTGCCACAGGGTTCTTTCTGGGACCATTGTTGTTCAATTCCTTTGCCCAAGTTAAAAATGACTGGGACAAAGGAATTTAGGGAATGCTCATCAAATTTGCAGATGACACCAAACCAGGAGGTCACATGGAAGATGGAGCAAGTTTGTTTCCTTCTGCCCCAGTGAGTAGGACCTGAACCAAGAAAGGAGATTCTGACTAAACATCAGGAATAACTTTCTGACAGTGGAATGTACTCCCTCACAAGGTGGTATCCATCTGTTCATGAATGCATTAGTTGGGAATCCTGCATTGCAGGGGGTTGAACTAGATGACTCTCAGGGTCCGTTCCAGCTCTACAATTCTATGATTCTATTGTGGCTCACTTTTTGTCCCACCTTATGTTACTGAATAGAAGTCAGGATTAAGCCTGTAGTTTGGAGGGAAATTACAGCACTGAGTCTAAAAATTTCCAGAAGCATCACAAAACTGGTTATGAACATACTATTCTACAAACTAATTGAAATGAAAACATGCCTGATATATGTCAAGGCATTTTGCCCCAGGCAAAATAAATTCTTTAGGCAACAGGAAAACTTAATGCTCCCTTGGAGAAATAGCTCGAGGTCAAAGGTAGCATTTGCTCTGTAGCCACATGTGTTTTCAATCTGCTTAGCCCTTGTGATCAGCAAAGCTCAGCCATGCAAAGG